>NW_028227319.1:688231-792285 GCF_978045245.1 Mus caroli | reverse complement strand
AAAGTAATGCTGAGAGAGAAGTTGGGGCAGCCCCCTACTGAAAAAGGAAAGAGCTCAGCTGATTCTGTAAGGCTGGATAGAAGAAATCAGGGCCTTCTCTGCATCCCACACGTACAGTCGCAGGACTGAATGACACCTTGGAAGCCTGGCAACTGTTCAGGACCTTGAAGATTTCGCCGGGAGCCTCGAAGTGTAGACACCAGAGCACCAGAGGTATCAGGGTTAGAATCAAGCCTCCCACCCCGGAGAGATGCCCGAAGCAACTCCTTAGAGGTGTCCCTCTCTTCTTTCATGGTATCTGGCAGTTTACCCAGTGGTGAAAATTGGGCAGAATCTGAGGCTTGTTCGGTTAAGTCCACACTGCGCCTTCCAGCTCACAGAACCCTAGAAGGACTCATTCCTCCTACTCGCATCTATTCATTCTCTGCACAGGAATCCAACTTGTGATTTCAAAACACTGAGCTGGGAGATCCAGGCTCAGTCAGGACTCTACAGAGGCCAGAGGGCTGACTGAGGTTCTTGGAGTATGTTTCCTATCCGAAGGGCAAGGTCTTCTTAAATGTAAAAATCCTTTGCCTTTTTATGGAGATTATGGAAAAAAGGGAAGTTCCAAGGCAGATTCGCAAAGCTGAGACCCTAGCCAGGTTTGGCAGCACCTCTCCTTTCTTAGATCTGTGCACCAGGGGACCTGAAAAATGCTAGTCCAGCAAATCTGAAGATGTCACAGGCTCTTGACTACTTTTTGGGTTCTGTGGTTTGGACCCAAGCAAACTAGTGATGATTAAAAGCCAGTGATCTGGAACCAGATTTGCACTTAAGGGCTACTGGCAAATTTCAAAGCGGTTTTTATTTGCCAGCCACATGTCTTGCAGCTAGTTTCACAATCCTGTTTTAGCTATTTGTGTTTCTTCCCATGTAGCTCAGGGTATGTCAAATACACTAAAGACCTGACTAGAAGCTGGTGCATCTCAGAGGCCTGCTCCAGTTCTCCCTGATTTGCCAAAGCAGCTGGATTGATTTTTTTTTAATTCCAACATTTTCCAATATTTGTGTCCTTCAGGCTAATTTGAATAATGCCAGCAATTCTTGGTGGACATTTTGAGTTATGAGCTGATGCTGTAGCTCATCTAATTGCTTCCCTAAGCCTGGGTTCCAACCTGAACACCAGATTAATACACATGCCTATCTTTCCAGCACACAAGAACTGAAGGCATGAAGATTAGAAATGCAGCTATCCTTGACTTTGTCAGGAGCAGCCTAAGGTAAAGGAACAAGACTCTGCCTAAAACAGAAAACAAGGTCCAAAGAAACCAACCAAAAATACCACTTTGGGTACTTACGAATTTCCATTTTCATTTGTTTAGTCATACCTTCTAAGGAGCCAAGGTTGACTTTTAATCCTCAGGGTTTGATTGGCAAAAGAAGAGGACTGGACCAAGATTTGAACCTAGGAAGATCCTCTCAGACCCTAAGCGAGAATCCTCTAGGGGTAGGACCAACAAGCCTTAAAGAGAATCTCCAGCTAGTCTTTCTAAGAGGGATATCTTAGAATCCTCTGGTTGAATTCAAAAACACCAAAAGAACTGAGTTTCAAATCTACCTGAAAAGGGTAATCCAAGACTACCCAGTGCCCCAATTGCTCGAGAATGTCAAAACTAGTGTAGAGTCTGTAACACTTGCACCCACTGCAATTTAGTACACCCAGTGCTGCTTCAAGCAGAGCAAAAGAGCCACCAAATGCTCCCTACCTCCAGTTCTAATGTCAGAGATACAGAAAGCAGAACCCCAACCATGGGGCACTCCTGGGAAGTGCCAGCATTGTCTCCAATCGAGACCCAACTAAATTAACATCTCGTCCAACTTTGGGCTCAAACCAACGACCCTGAGATTAATAATCTCCTGCTCTAACGACTGTGCTAGATGGGGAACTGTTCTTTAGCTTAGAAGTTTACTAACTGTGTCTACCACTGGGTAAGCATCCCCAGAGCAAATCCTTGGTGAGTACCTGCTCCGTTGGCATATCATAGCAATACAATGCAGACAGGCAAAGCCATGGCTGGCACTGGAGGAGCATGGTTAAACCTGTTTCCATCGCTGTAGCAGGTCTTTGCGCATCTGATCAGTATTTGCTTACTAAACTGTATATTGGCCTCAACCGACGTCTGTGTTGTCCTCTGTTTCCCCCAAACTGAATGTAATCTAATTGTAAGAAATGTATCCTGTGAGTCTGGCACCCTTATTTTGTTGTTAACAGACATAGGGTGTCAAGTCTGAGCCTAGGTGGCACAGGATCTGGGAGCTGACTTAGGGTGGCCATAGGGGCCAACAGGTCAGTAAAGGGAATCCAACTAGAGCTCATATGACTAACCTAGATGTCATTAGAGTTAAGTTCGGGATCGTAGTGAGGGTCCAACCAATCCAGGGGTACGGATCTGAGCCAAAGGAGGCTCAGGCAATGTCCTATCCACACCCACCCTCGGAGCTTCTCCTAGGTCCTTTTCTGTCAGAGTGCCAGGAACCTGCTTCTTACCTATGCCTCTGGAATGGGACCTATCACACTGCACACAGAATACCAGATGCTTCCATTGAAGCATCAAGAACACAGAGCAATGGCTGTCTGTCTTCAGGTGTATCCTATCCTCTAGTCCTATTTCCAAATTAAGGGCTTGGCTGAGCTGCCTCATTATGTAATTGCAAACCTTCCTAATCGTGGAAGGAAGAGGCACAAAAGAACCAGCATAGGAAGGAACCAATCATCACCTCCCTGCAACCCCAACTTAAAGGGGTTCATGTGTGACTTTCCCAAGGTTGGAAAAATCTCCACCGACATGCCACACTGTAGCCTCTTGTAGTTTTAAATATTCACTTACTGTATGCTTTTATATGAAGAAATACTTGGTTTCTCTTTTCAATTTCTAAGATTACCAGACCTTTTTCTGTTTAGAGAATATGCTCATGACTATCCTTTAGATACAGTCAATATAACTGTTGCTCATAGACCTTACTTGTTTTCTTGATATTTTTAAAGGTAAATGGCAGAGTTTGTTTAAAAAATATTTTGCAATTATTTATTTGTGTGAGTGATGAAACTCTGATTTTTCAAACCTGTCAAGAGGTACGATGACCTCCCCTCTCTCTCTCTCAAAAGCCCTCTTTCCTCTCTCTCAATGATGTATTTTAATTTTAGTGTAAGGGTGTTTTGCATGTGTATACTGTGCCCACAGAAGCCAGAACAGAGTATCAGATCCCCTGGAACTGGAGAAGGGCCACCATATGGTTTCTGGTAGTTGATCCCAGGTTCTCTGGAAGAGGAGACAATGCTGTTAATTGTTGAGCCCTTTCAGTGGCCCCACCCATCTTTAAATTTTTAGAAGTATATGTGAGGTTGTGTTTATGTACATCATATGCAGACCATAAGAGGGATTTAGATTGTCCAGAATCTGACACCCTCTTCTGGAGTGTCTGAAGACAGCTACAGTGTACTTATATCTAATAAATACATAAATAAATGAATAAACATTTTTTAAAAGGATAAAAAAAACGAAAGACCTGGCAGGACTGCCATTTGCATGTTCATAGGGGAAACCTGGAGAGAGAGCAGTCTAACCTCAGCAGGTTGCTTCCCTCTGGATGGTAGCTCAGAGTGTAATCCTGGCAAGACAGGTAAATCACTGATTTCAAGGACTGCCTGGTTCAGGACAGCCAATGCTATGAAGAGAAAGGAGCTATGTAGTGAAAACAAAGCAAGGAAACACTAACCAGGAAAAAGAATAGACAGTGTAGCTTGTGATAAGGTACCATCAAGAGAAAGCCTTCTGTTACCACTTACAACCACAAGAAGCCTTGCACCCTTTCGCCCAGGTTATTACCACTGGTTATGACCACAAGACTTGGGCTCTTATGTCTATAGGAAGCACCTGTCTGTGCCTTTAAGTACCATTGAAAGATCAGGGCTATAATTCATCTGTAACAAGCAACAGTGGTAAGAACCTGCAGCCTTTGAAAACAACTCTTTTTTAAAAATAGCAGGGGACACAACTGAGCTGTAGAGCTCCTAAAGTTCAGCCCTATTACTTGGTAGGGAAACAGCCTCAGTGTCCAGAGCTGTGGTCTCACAGGGAATCTGCTGCAATTTTTGAGTACCATCTAGAGAGAGAAAAGATATGATGTGGTTGCTTAACTTATGTATTTTATTATTCCTATTTGTTGTTTTGTTTTGTTTTATTTGGTTTTAGATAAGGCCTCAGTCTATAGCTCTGGATGACCCAGGACTGACTATATGTGTTAATTAGGGTTTCACAGCTGAGAACAGACACCAAGAGCAAGGTAAGACTTAGAAAACCTGACATTCAGGGGTGGCTCAAGCTCTTAATGAGAGCACTCGGGAGGCAGAGGCAGTCAGTTTCTGAGTTCGAGGCCAGCCTGGTGAAAGAAAGACAGACAGACAGATCAGTAATATAAAAGCCAGAACCTTCTCTGCTTTTGTTTTCTTTTGCCTCGAGGTAGGATTTCTCTTGGTTTAGCCCAGGCAGTATGTTCTGGAACTATCAGTGTAGGCTTGGGTAGCCTCAAACTCACAGAGGTCCTCTCTGCCTACCTGCCTTTGCCACCCACACAGCCTGGCAGAAGCCAGAATCTCTTTTTCCCTCTTATTTATATATTTGTTTGTTTTTTTGTTTGCTTGCTTGCTTGTTTGTTTGTTGTTATTATTACTATTAGTTTTCAATGTAAGTGTGTGTGTGTGTGTGCTCTATCTGCTGCCTATATGACTACATGCCAGAAGAGGGCACCATAACCTAGGACAAGTCACCATGCAACTCCTGAGAATTAATTAAAAAAAAAAAAAGGAAATTCTAATCACATAGAAGGTAGATATCTGCGAGGCTGTCAGAGTGCTTTTCAAGGCTTACTGTAAATAATAAAAATTATATGTCTTTACCAAACAACAGAAGGGAAGGGAGGTGGTGTGCCTGCATGTCTGTTGTCTGCATGTCTACTTCCTTGTTCTGTCACTCGGTTGAACATTGGCACATTGACCTCACCATGCTGAAAGGCGACATGTGGATGGCAGCCATCTTGTCTGCTGACTGACCACCCTTCTCAAGATGGAGGTGGCTGGCCGTCACGAGACCTATTGTTCCAGGTTGCTTCTGTTTCTTCCCCTTCTTTTCCAGCTACTGGTGGAATAGAACTTAACTGAATCCATGCAGAAGGGTGAGGAGTCACAGAAAAGCCACCAGCAGTCATGGCCACATGTTTTTCTCTTGCTTTTTGTCTATTACTTCTTTATTATTTTTAGGAGGGAGGGGCGTTCAAGACAGTGTTTCTTTGTGTAGCCCTGGGTGTCTTGGAACTCACTCTGTAGACCAGGATGGCCTGGAATGCAGAAATCTGCCGGCCTCTGCCTGCCAAGTGCTGGGATTAAAGGGGTGCTCCACCACACCTGGCTTCCTTGTTTATTTCTAAGAATCCGTGGGAAATATGATTTCTTTAATCTGTGTACCCTAGACTAACACACACATGCACACAAAAAGGGAGTGAGAGAGAAAAGATAAGGAGGAATGACATGAATTTTAGGAAAAAGAGATATTAATGGATTAATATTACTTCTATTCATACATATATACATACATACATACATACACAGAATTAGAGTAGAGCTGAGGCAATTGTGGAACACACCTTTAGTCTCAGGCAGATTTCTGCATTCAAGGTCACCCTGGCTTACTGAGGAAGTTCCAAGTCAGCCAGGACTGCACAGAGAAACCCGTTCTGAGAAAAAAAAATAATAATTGAAAGAAAGAAAGAGAGAAAGAAAGAAAGAAAGAAAGAAAGAAAGAAAGAAAGAAAGAGGATAAAAAGTTTTTAAAAATTAAGAAAAAAAAATTACCAGATTACCATCAAGCACACACAGCAATGGCTGTCTTCAGGTGTATCCTTTCACATTCCAAAACAAAAAGCAATGGCTGTCTGTCTTCAGGTGTATCCTATTCTCCAGTCTTATTTCCAACCTAAGAGCTGGGCTTAGCTGCCTCATTATGTAATTGCAAACCTTCCTTGGTTTGTCTTTTCCATTTCTAAGACTAACAGACCTTTTTCTATTTAGAGAATATGCTCATGACTGTCCTTTAGATATAGTAAATATAACTGTTGCTCATAGAACTTGTTTTCTAGGAATTTTTAAAGGTAAATGGCAGAGTTTATTTATAAAAAATATTTTGCATTTATTTATTTGTGTAAGTGATGAAGCTCAGGTCTTCAAACTGGTCAGGAGGTATGATTACCTCCCCTCTCTCTCACCCCCTCTCTCTCCTCTCTCTCAATGATCTATTATATTTTTAGTGTAAGGGAGTTTTGAATGTGTATGCTGTGCCCACAGACTCCAGAACAGAGTATTAGATCACCTGGAACTGGAGATGGGCCGCCATATATATATACTGGTAATTGAGGCCAGGTTCTTTGGAAGAGGTGACAATGCTCTTAATTGTTGAGCCCTCTCTTTAGCCCCATCTTTCATTATTTTTTTTTGAGTATATGTGAGGCTGTGTTTATATACATCATATGCAGACAATAAGAATGATTTAGATTCTTCAGAATCTGACACCCTCTTCTGGAGTGTCTGAAGATAGCTACAGCATACTTAAATATAATAAATAAATAAATCTTTAAAAAGAAAAGGAAAAGAAAAAAAGAAAGACCAGGCCTGCCATATGCATGTTCATAGAGGAAACTGGAAGAGACCCCAATCTATCCTCAGCAGGGTGCTTCCTTCTGGATGGTAGCTCACAGTTTCATCCCAGCAAGACAGGCAAATCACTGAGTTCAAGGACAGTAAGGTTCAGGACCAGCAAGGTTAGGAAGGGAAAGGGGCTATGTAGAGAATACAAAGCGACAAAACAAAAACAAGGAAAAAGAAGTGACAGTGTAACTTGGGGTAGGGTACCAACAAGAGAAAGCCTTCTGTTACCACTTACAAACACCAGTAGCCTTGCACCCTTCTGCCCAGGTCCCTGTATTCCTTTCTAGGAATTCTTAGGATGCCAGGGGGTGGGGGAATCCAGATTAACTTTTTAATAACAAAGACTTGGCCTTTTATGTCTATAGGAAGCCAGTCTCAGTGCCTTTAACTACCACTGAAAGTTCAGGGCTGTGACTCAACTGTAACAAGCAACAGTGCTAAGAACCTGCAGCCTTTGAAAACAACTTTTTTTAAAGTGGGGGACACAACTCAGCAGTAGAACCCCTCAGGTTCAGCCATAATACTTGTTAGGGAAACAGCCTCAATGTCCAGAGCTGAGGTCTCATGGGTGAACTGCTTCAAGCTCTGAGTATCATTTAAAGAAAGAAAAGATATCATGTGGTTGCTTAATTTATTTATTTTATTATTTCTATTTTTTGTTTTGTTTTGTTTTAGATAATGCCTCACTCTGTAGCTATGGCTGACCTAGGACTGACTACATGTCTTAATTAGGGTTTCACAGCTGAGAAACAGACACCATACCAATGTAAGACTTAGAAAACCCAACATTCAGTGGTGGCTGGAGCTCTTAATGAGAGCACTCTGGAGGCAGAGGCAGTCAGTTTCTGAGTTCGAGGCCAGCCTGGTTAAAAACAGGGTCAGGCAGGCAGGGCTAGGCTAGGCAGGCAGGGCTAGGTTAGGCGGGGCTAGTCTAAGCAGGGCTAGGCTAAGCAGGGCTAGGCAGGGCAGGGCAGGGCTAGGCTAGGCTAGATTAGGCTAGGCAGGGAAGGGCTGGGCTAGGCAGGGCAGGGCTAGGCAGGGAAGGGCTGGGCTAGGCAGGGCTAGGGAGGGCTGGGCTAGGCAGGGCTATGGAGGGCTGGGCTAGTCAGGCCTAGGCTAGGCTATGCAAGGCAAGGCAGGGCTATATTCTGGGTCCCATAGTGTGAATTTTTAAGTTTCACAATTTTCAGGGTTTCTCGGAATATTCTGGTCCTGCAGTGTGATTTTCTCATTTCCCAAGATATTCAAGTTTTTCCATTATTCTGGGTCCTTCAGTGTGATTTTCTCATTTTCCACCTTTTTCAGATTTTCTCGCCATATTCGGGGTCCTTCAGTGTGAGTTCTTAATTTTCTACTTTTTTCAGGGTTTCCCGCCATATTCTGGGTCCTACAGAGTATATTTTTAAATTTCCAAGTTTTACTGTGTTTCTCTGTATATTCTGGGTCCTACATTGTGATTTTCTCATTTTCCACTTTTTTCAATTATTTTTGCATTACTGTGTCCTACAGTATGATTTTCTCATTTTCCACCTTTTTCTGGTTTTCTCGCTATATTTGGGGTCCTTCAGTATGAGTTTTTAATTTTCTACTGTTTTCAGGGTTTCTTGCCATATTTTGGGTCCTAACAATATATTTTTAATTTTCCACGTTTTTCAGGGTTTCTCGGCATATTCTGGGTCCTACTTTGTGATTTTCACATTTTCCACTTTTTTCAATTTTTTTCGCATTACTATGTCCTACAGTATGATTTTCTCATTTTCCACCTTTTTCAGGTTTTCTCGATATATTTGGGGTCCTTCAGAGTGAGTTTTTAATTTTCTACTTTTTTCAGGGTTTCTTGCCATATTCTGGTTCCTACAGCGTGTATCTTTAATTTTCTACTTTTTTCAGGTTTTCTCGCCATATTCTGTGTCCTTCAGTGTGATTTTTTAATTTTCCTCGTTTTTCAGATTTTCTCGCCATATTCCAGGTCTTCCGTGTGAATTTTTAATTTTCTACGTTTCCATGATTTTTAGTCATATTCTGGGTCCTACAGTATGATTTTCTCATTTCCACGTTTTTAGGTTTTCTTGCCATTTTCCATGTCCTTCAGTGTGAATTTTTAATTTTCCACGTTTTTCAGTATTTCTCCCAATATTCTGCGTAATACAGTGTGATTTTTTAATTTTCCACTTTTTTCATGGATTCTAGCCATAATCGAGATTTTTCAGTGTTTTTATTGCCATATTCTAGGTATTAGAGTATGATTTTCTCATGTTCGATCCTTTCATGGTTTGTCACCATATTTCAGGTCCTACAGTGTGATTTTCACATTTCTCGATTTTTTCAAGTTTTATCACCATATTCCAGGTCCTACAGTGTGATTTTCTAATTTTCCACATTTTTCAGGATTTCTCGCCATATTCCAGTTCTGTAGTGTGAATTTTTAATTTTCCATGTTTTTCAGTATTTCTCGCCATATTCTGCGTAATACAGTGTGAATTTTTAATTTTCCATTTTTTTTCATGGAATCTCGCCATATTCTGTGTCCGACATTGTGAATTTTTAATTTTCACGTTTTTCAGGGTTTCTTGGCATATTCTGGGTCCTTCAGTGTGATTTTCTCATTTTCCACTTTTTCAGTTTTTCTCCCCATATTTGGGGTCCTTCTGTGTGAGTTTTTAATTTTCTACTTTTTTCAGGTTTTCTCGCCATATTCTGGGTCCTGTAGTGTGAGTTTTTAATTTTCCTCGTTTTTCAGGTTTTTTCGTCATATTCTGGGTCTTACAGTGTGATTTTCTCATTTCCACCTTTTTCAGGTTTTCTTCCGTATTCCAGGTCCTTTAGTGTGAATTTTTAATTTTCCATGTTTTTCAGTATTTCTTGCCATATTATGGGTAAACAGTGTGAATTTTTAATTTTCTACTTTTTTCATGGTTTCTCCCCATAATCGAAGTTTTCCAGTGTTTTTATCGCCATATTCTAGGTATTACAGTATGATTTTCTCATTTTTCGATCCTTTCATGGTTTGTCATCATATTTCAGGTCCTACAGTGTGATTTTCACATTTTTCGAATTTTTCAAGTTTTATCACCATATTCCCGGTCCTACAGTGTGATTTTCTCATTTTCCACATTTTTCAGGATTTCTGGCCATATTCCAGTTCTTCAGTGTGAATTTTTAATTTTCCATGTTTACAGTATTTCTAGCCATATTCTACGTAATTCAGTGTGAATTTTTAATTTTCATGTTTTTCAGGGTTTCTCGGCATATTCTGGGTCCTTCAGTGTGATTTTCTCATTTTCCACTTTTTCAGGTTTTCTCCCCATATTTGGGGTCCTTCTGTGTGAGTTTTTAATTTTCTACCTTTTTCAGGTTTTCTCGCCATATTCTGGGTCCTTCAGTGTGAGTTTTTAATTTTCCATGTTTTTCAGGTGTTTTTGTCATATTCTGGATCTTACAGTGTGATTTTCTCATTTTCACCATTTTCAGGTTTTCTCGCCATATTCCAGGTCCTTCGGTGTGAATTTTTAATTTTCTATGTTTCCATGATTTTTAGTCATATTCTAGGACCTACAGTATGATTTTCTCATTTCCACGTTTTTAGGGTTTTTTTTTTTTGCCATATTCCAGGTCCTTCAGTGTGAATTTTTAATTTTCCACGTTTTTCAGTATTTCTACCAATATTCTGCGTAATACATTGTGATTTTTTAATTTTCCACTTTTTTCATGGATTCTCGCCATAATTGAGATTTTTCAGTGTTTTTATTGCCATATTCTAGGTATTACAGTATGATTTTCTCATTTTCGATCCTTTCATGGTTTGTCACCATATTTCAGGTCCTACAGTGTGATTTTCACATTTTTCGACTTTTTCAAGTTTTATCACCATATTCCAGGTCCTACAGTGTGATTTTCTAATTTTCCACATTTTTCAGGATTTCTCGCCATATTCCAGTTCTTCAGTGTGAATTTTTAATTTTTTATGTTTTTCAGTATTTCTCGCCATATTATGGGTAATACAGTGTGAATTTTTAATTTTCCACTTTTTTTCATGGAATCTCGCCATATTATGTGTCCAACATTGTAAATTTTTAATTTTCACGTTTTCAGGGTTTCTCTGCATATTCTGGGTCCTTCAGTGTGATTTTCTCATTTTCCACCTTTTTCAGGTTTTCTTGCCATATTTGGGTTCCTTCCGTGTGAGTTTTTAATTTTCTACTTTTTTCAGGTTTTCTCACCATATTCTGGGCCCTTCAATGTGAGTTTATAATTTTCCTCGTTTTTCAGGTTTTTTCGTCATATTCTGGGTCTTACAGTGTGATTTTCTCATTTCCACCTTTTTCAGGTTTTCTTTCCCTATTTTAGGTCCTTTAGTGTGAATTTTTAATTTTCCATGTTTTTTAGTATTTCTCGCCATATTATGGGTAATACAGTGTGAATTTTTAATTTTCCACTTTTTTCATGGTTTCTCGCCATAATCGAAGTTTTCCAGTGTTTTTATCGCCATATTCTAGGTATTACAGTATGGTTTTCTCTTTTTTCGATCCTTTCATGTTTTGTCACCATATTTCAGGTCCTACAGTGTGATTTTCTCATTTTTCGACTTTTTCAAGGTTTATCACCATATTCCAGGTCCTACAGTGTGATTTTCTCATTTTCCACATTTTTCAGGATTTCTCCCCATATTCCAGTTCTTCAGTGTGAGTTTTTAATTATCCATGTTTTTCAGAGATTCTCGCCATATTCCAGGTACTAAAGTGTGATTTTCTCTTTATTCGACTATACAGGTTTTCTTACCCTATTCCAAGTCCTACAGTGTTCTTTTCTCATTTTCCCTATTTTTCAGGATTTCTCACCCTATTCCAGGTCCTTCAGTGTGAGTTTTTAATTTTCCAAGATTTTCCCTGTTTCTTGCCATATTCCAGGTCCTTCAGTGTGAGTTTTTAATTTTCGAAATTTTTCATGGTTAATCACCATATTCTAGGTTCTACAGTACGATTTTCTCATTTTTCGACGTTTTCAGGGTTTCTCACCAGATTCCAGGTTTTATAGTGTGATTTTCTTATTTTTGAGTTTTTCAGGGTTTCTTGCCATATTCCAGGTCTTACAGTGTGATTTTCTCATTATTCGACTATACAGGATTTCTCACCATATTCCAGGTACTAGATATGATTTTCTCATTTTTCGACTTCTTCAGGGTTTCTCAACATTTTCCAGGTTCTACAGTGTGATTTTCTCATTTTTCGACTTATTCAAGTTTTCTCACCATATTCCAGGTCCTACAGTGTGATTTTCTCATTTTCCACATTTTTCAGGATTTCTTGCAATATTCCAGGCCTTCAGTGTGATTTTTTAATTTTCCACGTTTTTATAGTTACTCGCTATATTCCAGGTCCTACAGTGTGATTTTTCCTTTTCAAGGATTTTCAGGTTTTCTTGCCCTATTCCTGGTCCTACAGGGCAAGTTTTTAATTTTCCACATTTTCCGGGTTTCTTGCGATATTCTAGGTACTTCAGTATGACTTCTCATTTTTCCCCTCTTTCTGGGTTTCTAGACACATTCCAGGTCCATCAGTGTGATTTTCTCATTTTCCACCTTTTTCTGGGTTTCTCTCCATTTTCCAGGTCCTAGAGTGTGAGTTTCTCATTTTCCACGTTTTTCAGGGTTTCTAGCCATATTCCAGGTCATTCACTGTTCGAATTTAATTTTCCACATTTTTCAGAGTTCCTTGTCATATTCCAAGTCCTAGAGTGTGAGTTTTTAAATTTCCAGCCTTTTCAGGGTTTCTTGCCATATTCCATGTCCTACAGTGCAAGTTTTTTATTTTCCACGTTTTTCATGGTTTTCTTCCTATTCCAGATCATACAGTATGATTTACTCATTTTTCATGATTTTCAGTTATCTTCCCATATTCCAGATCCTACAGTGTGAGTTTTTTTATTTTCCATGTTTTTCAGGGATTCTTTCCATATTCCAGGTCCTATAGTGTGAGTTTCTCATTTTCAACGTTTTTCAGAGTTTTTCGCCTTATTATAGGTCCTGCAGTTTGAGTTCCTCATTTTCCACGTTTTTCAGGTCTTTTCAGCATATTCCAGGTTCTGCAGTTTGAATTTCTCATTTTCCATATTTTTCATTGTTTCTTGCCATATTCCATATCCTACAGTGTGATTTTCTCATTTTTCATGATTTTCAGGTTTTCTTGCCATATTCCAGATCCTAGAGTGTGAGTTTTAATTTTCCAACGTTTTCAGGGTTTCTTGCCATAAACCATGTCCTACAATGTGAGTTTCTCATTTTCCATGTTTTTCAGGTTTTCTCTCCATATTCCTGTTCCTACAATGTTAGTTTTTAATTTTCCACGTTTTTCAGGGTTTCTCGCCATATTCCAGGTCCTGCAGTTTGAATTACTTATTTTCCACGTTTTTCAGTGTTTCTTCCCATATTCTAGGTCCTACAGGGAGATTTTATCATTTTTCATGATGTTCAGGTTTTCTCGCTATATCCCATGTCATTCAGTGTGAGGTTTTTTTTTTTTTTAATTTATTATATGCAAGTACACTGTAGCTGTCTTCAGACACTCCAGAAGAGGGCGCCAGATCTCTTTACGGATGGTAGTGAGCCACCATGTGGTTGCTGGGTTTTGAACTCTGGACCTTTGGAAGAGCAGTCGGGTGCTCTTACCTACTGAGCCATCTCACCAGCCCTCAGTGTGAGTTTTTAATTTTCCACGGTTTTCTGTGTTTCTTGCCATATTCCATATCCTACCATTTGAGTTTCTTTTTGTTCACATTATTCAGGGTTTCTTGCCATATTCTAGGTACTGCAGTGTGATTTTCTCATTTTTCATTATTTTTAGATTTTTTAATTATCCGATTTTTTCAGGTTTTCTCCCCATATTCTAAGTCCTGCAGTGTGATTTTGTCATTTTCCACATCTTTCTGGGTTTCTTGCCACATTCCAGGTCCTCAAGTGTAAGTTTCTCCTTTTCCACGTTTTATAGGGAATCTTGCCATATTCCAGGTCCTAGAGTGTGAGTTTTTAATTTTCCACGTTTTTCAGGATTTCTCACCATATTCCAGGTCCTACAGTGTGATTCTCTCATTTTCCACAATTTTATGGTTTTCTTTCCATATTCCAGTTCTTATAGTTTGAGTTTCTCATTTTTCACATTTTTCAGTTCTTCTCACCATATTCCAGGTCCTAGAGTGTGAGTTTTTACTGTCCACGTGTTTCAGGGTTTTTTTTTTGCAATATTCCAGATTCTACAGTGTGATTTTCACATTTTCTGTGATTTTTCAGGTTTTCTTGCCATATTCCCAGTCCTATAGTATAAGTTTTCAATTTCCCATGTTTGTCAAGGTTTCTCGACATATTCCAAGTCTTATAGTTTGAGTTTCTCATTTTTCTGTGTTTCTAGCCTTATACCAGGTCCTGAAGTGTTATTTTCTCATATTCCACCTTTTTCTGGGTTTCTTGCCATATTCCAGGTCCTACAGAGTGAGTTTCTTATTTTCCACCTTTTTCATGTTTTCTCAACATATTCCAGATTCAACTGTGTGAGTTTATATTTCCACGTTTTTCAGGGTTTCTCAGCATATTCCAGGTCCTACAGTTTGGGTTTCTCATTTTCAAAGTCTTTCAGTGTTTCTCTCCATATTCCAGGTCCTACAGTGTGATTTTCTCATTTTTCATACTTTGCAGGTTATTGGGTGTGAGTTTTTTATTTTCAAATTTTTTCAGGTTTTCCTGCCATATTCCACGTCCTACAGTTTGATTTTCTCATTTTTCAGGATTTTGAAGTTTTCTTGTCATATTTTAGGTCCTACACTGTTAGTTTTTTTTTCCACTTTTTAAAGGTTTTCTTACTATATTCCAAGTCCTACAGTGTCATTTCTCATTTTCCACGTTTTTCAGGGTTTCTCGCCATATTCCATGTCCTACAGGTTTAATTTGTAATTTTCCACATTTTTCAGAGTTTTTCACCATATCCCAGTTCCTACAGTTTTAATTTCCATTTTCCATGTTTTTTAGAGTTTGTCGCCATATTCCAGGACCTACAGAGTGAGTTTTTAATTTTCCACGTGTTTCAGGGTTTCTTGCCATATTCCAGCTTCTACAGTTTGATTTTCTCATTGTTCATGATTTTCAGGATTTCTTGCCATATTCCCAGTCCTATAGTGTAAGTTTTCAATTTTCCATGTTTGTCAAGGTTTCTCAACATATTCCAAGTCCTATAGTTTGAGTTTCTCATTTTTCAGTGTTTCTAGCCTTATACCAGGTCCTGCAGTGTTATTTTCTCATTTTCTTTTTTTTTTTAAAGATTTATTTATTTATTCATTATATGTAAGTACACTGTAGCTGTCCTCAGACACTCCAGAAGGGGGAGCCAGATCTCGTTACGGATGGTTGTGAGCCACCATATTTTCTTACCATGTCCCTGGTCCTACACTGTTATATTTTTATTTTCCACGTTCTTCAGGTTTTCTCGCCATATTCCAGGTCCTACAGTGTGAGTTTTTAATTTCTACGTTTTTCAAGGTTTCTCTCCATATTCCAGGTCCTACAGTGTGATTTTCTCATTTTCAATGAATTTCCGTTTTCTTGCCATATTCCAGGTCCTACAGGGTAAGTTTTTAATTTTTCACCTTTTTCAGGGTTTCTTGCAATATTCCAGGTACTGCATTATGATTTTCTCATTTTTCCCCTCTTTCTGGGTTTCAGGACACATTCCAGGTTCTACAGTGTGGTTGTCTCATTTTCCACCTTTTTCCGGGTTTCTTCCCATATTCCAGTTCCTACAGTGTGAGTTTCTCATTTTCCACTTTTTTTTTTCATTGTTTCTTGCCATATTCCAGGTCCTACAGTGTTTGTTTTTAAATTTCCACGTTTTTCAGGGTTTCTCACAATATTTCAGGTCCTAAATTGTGAGTTTTTAATTTTCGACGTTTTTCAGGGTTTATCGCCATATTCAAGGTCTACAGTGTGATTTTCTCATATTTGATGATTTTCACTTTTTCCTTCCATATTTCAGTTCCTACAGTGTTATTTTTTATGTTTCACGTTTTTTAGGGTTTCTCTGTCACTGTGCTCAACTGTGGTTTTACAATTCTCCACTGTGATGTCCCACTTCTCTACTCTGTTGTCACACTGCTCTAATGTGATCTCACAGTGCTCCACTGTGGTTTCACAGTGCTCCACTTCATTGTCACAATGCTCCACTTTGGTGTCACATTATGCCACTGTGGTATCAGAGTTCTCCACTCTGGTGTCACAATGCTCCACTGTGGTGTCACATGCTCCACTGTGTTGTCAGAGTTCTCCACTGTAGTTTCATTGTGGTTCACTGTGGGGAGTCAGTGCTGCACTGTGGTATCACAGTGGTCCACTGTTGTGTCACAGTGCTCACTGTGGTTTATCAGTGCTCTACTGTGGTATCACAGTGCTCCACTGTCATGTCACAGTGCTCCACTCTACTGTCACCGTGCTGCTCTGTGTTGTCACAGTGCTCCACTGTGGTGTCACACTGCTACACTATTGTGTCACAGTGTTCCACCTTTCTGACACAGTTCTCCACAGTGATGTAAGTGTGCTCCCCTCACTGTCACACTGCTACACTGTCTTGTCACAGTGCTCAACTGTCATGTCTCAATGCTCCACTGTGATGCCACAGTGGTTCACTGTGCTGTCACAGTGGTCCACTGTGCTGTCACAGTGCTTCACTGTAGAGTCACAGTGCTCTTGGGCCACAGTACTCCACTCTGCTGTCACAGTGCTCCACAGTGGTGTCACAGTGCTTTATAGTGCTTTACAGTGATGTCAGAGTGTTCCACTCTGATGTTGCACTGCTCTACTCTGTTGTCACACTCTTCCACTGTGGTGTCATTGTGCTCCTCTGTGGTGTCACAGTGCTCCTCTTCGTTGTCACAGTGCTCCACGGTGCTGTCACTTTACTCCTCTGTGGTATCACATTTCTTCACTGTGGTGTCACAATGCTCCACTGTGGTGTCACATTTCCACTGTGGTTTCACATGCTCCAGTGTGTTGTCATATACTCTAAAGATGCTTCAACACAGAACAAAGATACGTGCACCAATGTGTTCACTGAACCCTAATTTTTAATAACCATGAGTTGGAAACAACCCAGATGTCCCTCTATGGAAGAATTGTTACAGAAACTGTGGTACATTTACACAATGGAATACTACTCAGATATTAAAAAATGATCACATCATAAACGTTGTAGGCACATGGATAGAACTAGAAAATATTTTCTTGGGTGAGGTAACCCAAATCCAAAAGGCCTTGCATGGTATGTACTCACCGATAAGTGGATTTTAGCCCAAAAGCTCAGAACACACATGCAACAGCTAAAAGTCAAATGAAGTTTTACAAGAAGTGAGACCAAAGTGTCGGTTCTTCAAACCTACTTAGAAGAGGTAAAAAAATAATCATGGCAGGCAGAAGAGGGGGGGTATCAGGGTGGGAGAGAGAAAGGGAGGGGAAGAAAGAAGGAAGGACAGGGTCAGGTATGGGAAGAGACAGGAGAGACATCTAGAGGGCCAGGAGAATGAATAGGAATAAGTAGCAGCGGGGTTTGGGGAACTAGGAGATGCACTAGAAATTCCCAGATGCCAGGAATTCAAGAGGTTCCCAGAACTCAATGGCATAACAACAGCTGAAATACAGGGGAGATGGAGCCTGAAGGGACTACATCCAGGAGATGGACATGGGACTCAGTTGAGGGATGGGGACACCCACCCATTTAAAAAAAATACCAAAAATTGTCTCTGTCTAAAGGAAATTTAGGGACAAAAATGGAGCAGAGACTGAAGGAAAGGCCATCCAGAGACTATAGCACTGTATTCTACCCACAGACACAAAACCCCAACACTACTGCTGATGCCAAGGTGTGCTTACAGACAGGAGTCTTGTATGTCTGTGTATCCTCTGAGAGCCTCTGTCAGCAACTGACTAAGACAGATAGAGAAACTCACAGAAACTATTGGACTGAGTGTGGGGACCCCAATGGAAAAATTAGGGGAAGGGCTGAAGTAGCTGATGGGGATGGCAACCCCACAGGACAAACAACAGTATCAATTAACCAGACCCCTCAGAGTTCCCAGGGAGTAATCTACCAACTAAAGGAGTATACATGGGCGAGTTCATGACTAAAAATACTTATGTAGCAGAGAACTAACTTGTCTGGCGTCAGTGGGAGGGGTGGCACTTTGTCCTGTTGAGGCTTGATACCCCAGAGAAGGGGGATACTAGAGGGATTAGATGGGAGTGGCTGGGTGGGGAGGAGGAAAATTTGGGCCTCAGGGAGGGGAGAGCAGGAGGGGGATAACACTTGAAATATAAAAAAGTGAAATGATTAATACATATTAAAGGGTGGAGGGATTGAGATCATCCTTGGTTGTGTATTGGATGTGAAGCCTGCCTGGGAAAATGGGAGGAGAAGTGGAGAGGGAAAGAAAGAGCAAGGGGCAGAGAAATCAAGTCCATCTTGAGCTGTGTGCCAAGATGCTGTCTAGAAGACAATCGATTACGAAAATAGAACAGAGTCTGTTGGCTCCAGCTTAGACTCTATTACTGCCTTTGACCTCCTCTCCCTTCCTCCTCCAGGTTGATGACTCTGTGGTTTAAAGCCAGCTGATACTATAGCCAGAACACAAACACCTGGAGCAGTACTCTTAGGGGTAGTTCTTCACAAACCATGCCAATAGCCACTCTGCACTCTTCAGTGCAACAGAAGGAAGGAGGATGGGAGTAAGGAGGAGACAGTGGAAGGAAATAGAAAAAGATGGAAGGACAAAGGAAAGAAAGGAGAGTCACTAACAAGACATACGTTATCAAAGACACAGTGAGTGACTAGTCCATTTGCCAGAATATGGTGAAGTAAAACTAGCTTTACCAAAACTATTATTTGGTGTCAATTTATTGATTTCCTTAGTTGTTTACTAAAGTGTTGCTTGCACTCTGTTTGCAGAGCCCAGCTTCACTTGCTACCTGAACCAGAGAGGCCTAAAGAGCCAGGTGAGGCAGTGGCCCAGTGCCCTTCCCAGCCTGCTGACTGATGCCAGCACTTAAACACTAGCTTGTCCACCCTACCTTATGGTTTTAAAGTATAAAATGAAATTACAAAGACTTGCAGGAGCTGTCTTGACTTCGGTCCACCTTTGACATCTCTCTTCCACTCTCAGTTTTTTCTGTGTGCTTATTCCAGGAAGGTTCTCCCAACAATCGCTGTTCTTGGACTCAAAGTATCTGGTTTTTTTTTTTTTTCTTTCAGAGTGCTCCCTAAATCACAGACCAATTTGCTGGAGCCCAAATCATAGTCCAACAGCAGTCTTTTTCCCACCTTGAAAGAATGTTAGAAGTCACAGAACTGGCTCTTATTCTTAAATAGAAATTCAAACCGAAGATCACCCATTAATTAACCGGGTTAATTCACTAAAATTATTATTTTCCCTGGACCCTCCCAGGTCCCCAATCATTATTTCAGTCCACAGTCACTGTCAGACAAGCAACCTCTCTTCTTTTGGCCTTCCTGCTCATCCATCTTCTAGTCTGTTTTCTGCCTCCCTCTCTAGTCGAGGGAAGTAAAAGACTTTCGCACTGATAGGAGCTGATCCATCACAGCTTGTTTTATTTAAAAAAACAAAAATAAACCCTCTCCCGGGTTTTATCAGCTATGTAGACCAGAATAGACTAAATTTGCCTTTGTGAGGTTGTTACTGAAAACATGAAGTGACATGGATATCACTCACTCCTGTATGGGCAGTACTTCGGAGGCTAGGTTAAGGAGATTTCAAAGTCAGCCTGGGAACCAGCCAGGGGGCCGGGGTTGTGGGGGCAGTGGACAAAAGAGCTAAAAGTATTTAGTTCTTCCCTTATTAATGACCTCTTCTTTCAGCTAACACCTACTTTTGCCTCTTCTAAAAGTAGCTAACAGTTACTTTTGCCTATTAGCTAAGCGCATGAATGTGATGCTGAGAGAGAAGTTGGGGCAGCCCCCTACTGAAAAAGGAAAGAGCTCAGCTGATTCTGTAAGGCTGGATAGAAGAAATCAGGGCCTTCTCTGCATCCCAAATGTACAGTCGCAGGACTGAATGCCACCTTGGAAGCCTGGCCACTGTTCAGGACATTGAAGATTTCGCCCAGAGCCCCGAAGTGTAGACACCAGAACACCAGAAATATCAGGGTTTGAATCAAGCCTCCCACACCGGAGAGATGCCCGAAGTGACTCCTTAGAGGAGTCCCTCTCTTCTTTCATGGTATCTGGCAGTTTACCCAGTGGTGAAAATTCGGCAGAATCTGAGACTTGTTCGGTTAAGTCCACACTGCGCCTTCCAGCTCACAGAACCCTAGAAGGACTCGTTCCTCCTATTCGCATCTATTCATTCTCTGTACAGGAATCCAACTTGTGATTTCAAAACACTGAGCTGGGAGATGCAGGCTCAGTTAGGACTCTACAGAGGCCAGAGGGCTGACTGTGGTTCTTGGAGTATGTTTCCTATCCGAAGTGCAGGGACTTCTTAAATGTAAAAATCCTCTGCCTTTTTATGGAGATTATGGAAAAAAGGGAAGTTCCAAGGCAGATTCGCAAAGCTGAGAACCTAGCCAGGTTTGGCAGCACCTCTCCTTTCTTTGATCTGCGCACCAGGGGACCTGAAAAATGCTAGTCCAGCAAATCTGAAGAGGTCACAGGCTCTTGACTACTTTTTGGGTCCTGTGGGTTGGACCCAAGCAAACTAGTGATGATTAAAGCCAGTGATCTGGAACCAGATTTGCACTTAAGGGCTACTGGCAAATTTCAAAGCGGTTTTTATTTGCCATCCACATTTCTTGCAGCTAGTCTCACAATCCTGTTTTAGCTATTTGTGTTTCTTCTCATGTAGCTCAGGGTATGTCAAATACACTAAAGACCTGACTAGAAGCTGGTGCATCTCAGAGGCCTGCTCCAGTCCTCCCTGATTTGACAGAGCAGCTGGATTGATTTTTTTTAATTCCAACATTTTCCAATATTTGTATCCTTCAGGCTAATTTGAATAATGCCAGCAATTCTTGGTGGACATTTTGAGTTATGAGCTGATGCTGTAGCTCATCTAATTGCTTCCCTAAGCCTGGGTTCCAACCTGAACACCAGATTAATACACATGCCTATATTTCCAGCACACAAGAACTGAAGGCATGAAGATTAGAAATGCAGCTATCCTTAACTTTGTCAGGAGCAGCCTAAGGTAAAGGAACAAGACTCTGCCTAAAACAGAAAACAAGGTCCAATGAAACCAACCAAAAATACCACTTTGGGTACTTACGAATTTCCATTTTCATTTGTTTAGTCATACCTTCTAAGTTGCCAAGGTTGACTTTTAATCCTCAGGGATTGATTGGCAAAAGAAGAGGACTGGTCCAAGATTTGAACCTAGGAAGATCCTATCAGACCCTAAGCGAGAATCCTCTAGGGGTAGGACCAACAAGCCTTAAAGAGAAGCTCCAGCTAGTCTTTCTAAGAGGGATATCTTAGAATCCTCTGGTTGAATTCAGTAAACACCAAAAGAACTGAGTTTCAGATCTACCTGAAAAGGGTAATCCAAGAATACCCAGTGCCCCAATTGCTTGAGAATGTCAAAACTAGTGTAGAGTCTGTAACACTTGCACCCACTGCAATTTAGTACACCCAGTGCTGCTTCAAGCAGAGCAAAAGACACACCAAATGCTCCCTACCTCCAGTTCTAATGTCAGAGATACAGAAAGCAGAACCCCAACCCTGGGTTACTCCTGGGAAGTGCCAGCATTGTCTCCAGTCGACACCAACTAAAATAACATCTCGTCCAACTTTGGGCTCAAACCAACGACCCTGAGATTAATAACCTCGTGCTCTAATGACTGTGCTAGATGGGGAACTGTTCTTTCGCTTAGAAGTTTATAATTGTGACCACCACTGGGTAAGCATGCCCAGAGCAAATCTTTGGTGAGTACCTGCTCCGTTGGCATATCATAGAAATACAATGCAGAAAGGCAAAGCCATGGCTGGCACTGGAGGAGCATGGTTAAACCTGTTTCCATCACTGTAGCAGGTCTTTGCGCATCTGATCAGTATTTGCTTACTAAACTGTATATTGGCCTCAACCGACATCTGTGTTGTCCTCTGTTTCCCCCAAACTGAACGTAATCTAAATGTAAGAAATGTCTCCTGTGAGTCTGGCACCCTGATTTTGTTGTTAACAGACATAGCGTGTCAAGTCTGAGTCTAGGTGGCACAGGATCTGGGAGCTGACTTAGGGTGGCCATAGGGGCCAACAGGTCAGTCAAGGGAATCCAACTAGAGCTCAAATTACTAACCTAGATGTCAGTAGGGTTAAGTTGGGGATCCTAGTGAGGGTCCAACCAATCCAGGGGTACGGATCTGAGCCAAAGGAGGCTCAGGCAATGTCCTATCCACACCCACCCTCGGGGCTTCTCCTAGATCCTTTTCGGTCAGAGTGCCAGGAATCTGGTTCTTACCTATGCCTCTGGAATGGGACCTATCACACTGCACTCAGAATACCAGATGCTTCCATTGAAGCATCAAGAACACAGAGCAATGGCTGTCTGTCTTCAGGTGTATCCTATCCTCTAGTCCTATTTCCAAACTAAGGGCTTGGCTGAGCTGCCTCATTATGTAATTGCAAACCTTCCTAATCGTGTAAGGAAGAGGCACAAAAGAACCAGCATAGGAAGGAACCAATCATCACCTCCCTGCAACCCCAACTTAAAGGGGTTCACGTGTGACTTTCCCAAGGTTGGACCAATTTCCACCGCCATGCAACACTGTAGCCTCTTGTAGTTTTAAATGTTCACTTACTGTATGCTTTTATATGAAGAAAGACTTGGTTTCTCTTTTCCATTTCTTAGATTACCAGACCTTTTTCTGTTTAGAGAATATGCTCATGACTATCCTTGAGATACAGTAAATATAACTGTTGCTCATAGAACTTACATGTTTTCATGATATTTTTAAGGGTAAATGGCAGAGTTTGTTTAAAAAATATTTTGCAGTTAATTATTTGTGTGAGTGATGAAGCTCTGATTTTTCAAACCTGTCAAGAGGTACGATGACATCCCCTCTCTCTCTCTCTCAAAAGCCCTCTTTCCTCTCTCTCAATGATGTATTTTATTTTTAGTGTAAGGGTGTTTGCATGTGTATACTGTGCCCACAGAAGCCCGAACAGAGTATCAGATCCCCTGGAACTAGAGATGGGCCACCATATAATTGCTGGTAGTTGAGCCCAGGTTCTCTGGAAGAGGAGACAATGCCGATAATTGTTGAGCCCTTTCAGTGGCCCCACCCATCTTTAAATTTTTAGAAGTATATGTGAGGCTGTGTTTATGTACATCATATGCAGACCATAAGAGGGATTTAGATTCTCCAGAATCTGACACCCTCTTCTGGAGTGTCTGAAGACAGCTACAGTGTACTTATATCAAATAAATACATAAATAAATAAATAAACATTTTTTTAAAAGGATAAAAAAAAGAAAGACCAGATAGGACTGCCATTTGCATGTTCATAGGGGAAACCTGGAGAGAGAGCAGTCTAACCTCAGCAGGTTGCTTCCCTCTGGATGGTAGCTCAGAGTGTAATCCCAGCAAGACAGGCAAATCACTGATTTCAAGGACTGCCTGGTTCAGGACAGCCAATGTTATGAAGAGGAAGGAGCTATGTAGTGAAAACAAAGCAAGGAAACACTAACCAGGAAAAAGAATAGACAGTGTAGCTTGTGATACGGTACCAACAAGAGAAAGCCTTCTGTTACCACTTACAAACAAAAGAAGCCTTGCACCCTTCCGCCCAGGTTATTACCACTGGTTATGACCACAAGACTTGGGCTCTTATGTCTATAGGAAGCACCTGTCTGTGCCTTTAAGTACCATTGAAAGTTCAGGGCTATAATTCATCTGTAACAAGCAATAGTGGTAAGAACCTGCAGCCTTTGAAAACAACTCTTTTTTTTAAAAGAGCAGGGGACACAACTGAGCTGTAGAGCTCCTCAAGTTCAGCCCTATTACTTGGTAGAGAAACAGCCTCAGTGTCCAGATCTGAGGTCTCACAGGCAAACTGCTGCAATTTTTGAGTACCATCTAGAGAGAGAAAAGATATGATGTGGTTGCTTAATTTATGTATTTTATTATTTCTATTTGTTGTTTTGTTTTGTTTTATTTAGTTTTAGATAAGGACTCAGTCTGTAGCTCTGGCTGACCCAGGACTGACTACATGTGTTAATTAGGGTTTCACAGCTGAGAACAGACACCAAGAGCAAGGTAAGACTTAGAAAACCCCACATTCAGGGGTGGCTCAAGCTCTTAATGAGAGCACTCGGGAGGCAGAGGCAGTCAGTTTCTGAGTTCGAGGCTAGCCTGATGAAAGAAAGACAGACAGGCAGATCAGTAAAATAAAAGCCAGAACCTTCTCTGCTTTTGTTTTCTTTTGCCTCGAGGTAGGGTTTCTCTTGGTGTAGCCCAGGCAGTATGTTCTGCCTCAAACTCACAGAGGTCCTCTCTGCCTGCCTGCCTTTGCCACCCACACAGCCTGGCAGAAGCCAGAATCTCTTTTTCCCTCTTATTTATATATTTGTTTGTTTGCTTGCTTGCTTGCTTGCTTGTTTGTTTTTATTATTACTATTAGTTTTCAATGTAAGTTTGTGTGTGTGTGTGTGCTCTATCTGCTGCCTATATGACTACATGCCAGAAGAGGGCACCATAACCTAGAACAAGTCACCATGCAACTTCTGAGAATTAACTTAAAAAAAAGGAAATTCTAATCACATAGAAGGTAGATATCTGTGAGGCTGTCAGAGTGCTTTTTAAGGCTTACTGTAAATAATAAAAATTGTGTGTCTTTTACCAAACAACAGAAGGGAAAGGAGGTGGTGTGCCTGCATGTCTGTTGTCTGCATCTCTAATTCCTTGTTCTGTCACTCGGTTGAACATTGACACATTGACCTCACCATGCTGAAAGGCGACATGTGGATGGCGGACATCTTGTCTGCTGATTGATGACCCTTCTCAAGATGGAGGTGGCTGACCGCCACGAGACCTATTGTTCCAGGTTGCTTCTGTTTCTTCCCCTTCTTTCCCAGCTACTAGTGGAATAGAACTTAACTGAATCCAGTGCAGAAGGGTCAGGAATCACTGAAAAGCCACCAGCAGCCATGGCCACATGTTTTTCTCTTGCTTTTTGTCTATTACTTCTTTATTATTTTTAGGAGGGAGGGGCGTTCAAGACAGTGTTTCTTTGTGTAGCCCTGGGTGTCTTGGAACTCACACTGTAGACCAGGATGGCCTGGAATGCAGAAATCTGCCGGCCTCTGCCTGCCAAGTGCTGGGATTAAAGGGGT
The DNA here is from genome assembly GCF_978045245.1 of Mus caroli. NCBI lineage: Eukaryota > Metazoa > Chordata > Mammalia > Rodentia > Muridae > Mus > Mus caroli. The sequence goes on along the minus strand of NW_028227319.1, from coordinate 767,179 downwards.
GCTCCACCACACCTGGCTTCCTTGTTTATTTCTAAGAATCCGTGGGAAATATAGATTCTTTAATCTGTGTACCCTAGACTAACACACACATGCACACACACAGGGAGTGAGAGAGAAAGATAAGGAAGAATGACATGAATTTTAGGAAAAAGAGATATTAATGGATTAATATTACTTATATTCATACATATATACAACATACACAGAATTAGAGTAGAGCTGAGGCAATTGTGGAACACACCTTTAGCCTCAGGCAGATTTCTGCATTCAAGGTCACCCTGGCTTACAGAGGGAGTTCCAAATCAGCCAGGGCTGCACAGAGAAACCCGTTCTGAGAAAAAAAATAATAATTGAAAGAAAGAAAGAAAGAAAGAAAGAAAGAAAGAAAGAAAGAAAGAAAGAAAGAAAGAGGATACAAAGTTTTTAAAAATTAAGAAAAAAAATTACCAGATTACCATCAAGCACACACAGCAATGGCTGTCTTCAGGTGTATCCTATTCTGGAGTCTTATTTCCAACCTAAGAGCTGGGCTGAGCTGCCTCATTATGTAATTGCAAACCTTCCCTGGTTTGTCTTTTCCATTTCTAAGACCAACAGACCTTTTTCTATTTAGAGAATATGCTCATGACTGTCCTTTAGATATAGTAAATATAACTGTTGCTCATAGAACTTGTTTTCTAGGAATTTTTAAAGGTAAATGGCAGAGTTTATTTATAAAAAATATTTTGCATTTATTTATTTGTGTAAGTGATGAAGCTCAGGTCTTCAAACTCGTCAGGAGGTATGATTACGTCCCCTCTCTCTCACCCCTTCTCTCTCCTCTCTCTCAATGATCTATTTTATTTTTAGTGTAAGGGTGTTTTGCATGTGTATGCTGTGCCCACAGACTCCAGAACAGAGTATTAGATCCCCTGGAACTGGAGATGGGCCACCATATATATACTATTAATTGAGCCCAGGTTCTCTAGAAGAGGAGACAATGCTCTTAATTGTTGAGCCCTCTCTGTAGCCCCATCTTTCCTTATTTTTTTTTTGAGTATATGTGAAGCTGTGTTTATATACATCATATGCAGACAATAAGAATGATTTAGATTCTTCAGAATCTGACACCCTCTTCTGGAGTGTCTGAAGATAGCTACAGCATACTTAAATATAATAAATAAATAAATCTTTAAAAAGAAAAGGAAAAGAAAAAAAGAATGTCCAGGCCTGCCATATGCATGTTCATAGAGGAAACTGGAAGAGACCCCAATCTAACCTCAGCAGGGTGCTTCCTTCTGGATGTTAGCTCACAGTTTCATCCAAGCAAGACAGGGAATTCACTGAGTTCAAAGACAGTAAGGTTCAGGACCACCAAGGTTAGGAAGGGAAAGGGGCTATGTAGAGAATACAAACCGACAAAACAACAACAAGGAAAAAGAAGTGACGGTGTAACTTGGGGTAGGGTACCAACTAGAGAAAGCCTTCTGTTACCACTTACAAACAACAGTAGCCTTACACCCTTCTGCCCAGGTCCCTGTCTACCTTTCTAGGAATTGTTAGGATGCCAGGGGGTGGGGGAATCCAGATTAACTTTTTAATAACAAAGACTTGGCCTTTTATGTCTATAGGAAGCCCATCTCTGTGCCTTTAACTACCACTGAAAGTTCAGGGCTGTGACTCAACTGTAACAAGCAACAGTGCTAAGATTCTGCAGCCTTTGAAAACAACTTTTTTTTAAAGTGGGGGACACAACTCAGCAGTAGAACCTCTCAGGTTCAGCCATAATACTTGTTAGGAAAACAGTCTCAATGTCCAGAGCTGAGGTCTCATGGGTGAACTGCTTCAAGCTCTGAGTATCATCTATAGAAAGAAAAGATATCATGTGGTTGCTTAATTTATTTATTTTATTATTTCTATTTTTTGTTTTGTTTTAGATAATGCCTCACTCTGTAGCTATGGCTGACCTAGGACTGACTACATGTCTTAATTAAGGTTTCACAGCTGAGAAACAGACACCATACCAATGTAAGACTTAGAAAACCCAACAGTCAGTGGTGGCTCGAGCTCTTAATGAGAGCACTCTGGAGGTAGAGGCAGTCAGTTTCTGAGTTCGACGCCAGCCTGGTTAAAAACAGGGTCAGGAAGGCAGGGCTAGGCTAGGCAGGGAAGGGCTGGGCTAGGCAGGGATATGCAGGGAAGGGCTAGGCTAGGCAGGGCTTGGCAAGGCAGAGCTAGGCAGGGCTTGGCAAGGCAGGGCTAGGCAGGGCTTGGCAAGGCAGGGCTAGGGAGGGCTGGGCTAGGAAGGGCTAGGCTGGGCTAGGCTGGGCTAGGCAGGGCTAGGCTAGGCTAGGCAAGGCAGGGCCATGTTCTGGGTCCCACATGTGAATTTTAAATTTCACGATTTTCAGGGTTTCTTGGCATATTCTTTTTTCAAGTTTTTTCATTATTCTGGGTCCTTCAGTGTGATTTTCTCATTTTCCACCTTTTTCAGGTATTCTCGCCATAATCGGGGTCCTTCAGAGTGAATTTTTAATTTTCTACTTTTTTCATGGTTTCTTGCCATATTCTGTGTCCTACAGAGTGTATTTTTAATTTTCCACGTTTTTCAGGGGTTCTCGGCATATTCTGGGTCCTACAGTGTGATTTTTCTCATTTTCCACTTTTTTCAATTTTTTTCGCATTACTGTGTCCTACAGTATGATTTTCTCATTTTCCACCTTTTTCAGGTTTTCTCGCTATATTTGGGGTCCTTCAGTGTGAGTTTTTAATTTTCTACTTTTTTCAGGGTTTCTTGCCATATTCTGGGTACTACAGCGTGTATTTTTAATTTTCTACTTTTTTTGAAAAATGAGAAAATCACACTGTAGGACCTGGAATATGGTGAGAAACCCTGAAAAGGTCGAAAAATTAGAATATCTTACTGTAGTACCTAGAATATAGCGATAAACGCTGATAAATGTCGAAAATTAAAACTCACAATGAAGGACCTGGAATATGGCGAGAAATTTTAAATATATGGAAAATGAGAAAAGCACACAGTAGGACTTGGAATATGGCGAGAAACACTGAAAAACGTGGATAATTAAAAAAATCACACTTAAAGCCTGGAATATTTCAAGAAATCCTGAAAAATGTGGAAAATGAGAAAATCACACTGTAGGACCTGGAATATGGTGATAAACCCTGAAAAAGTCGAAAAATGAGAAAATCACAGTGTAGGACCTGAAATATGGTGACAAACCATGAAAGAATCGAAAAATGAGAAAATCATACTGTAATACCTAGAATATGGCGATAAAATCACTGAAAAATCTCGAAAATAAAAAACTCACAAAGAAGGACCTGATACATGGCTAGAAACCCTGAAAAACGTGGCTAATTAAAAAATCACACTGAAGGACCTGGAATATGGCGATAATCCCTGAAAAATGTGGAAAATTAAAAACTCACACTGAAGAACCTGGAAAATGGAGAGATATCCTGAATAATGTGGAAAATGAGAAAATAACACATTAGTTCCTGGAATATGGTGAGACACCCTGAAAAAGTCGAAAAATGAGAAAATCACAGTGTAGGACATGAAATATGGTGACAAACCGTGAAAGAACTGAAAAATGAGAAAATCATTTTTCTGAAAATCTGTAATACCTAGAATATGGCGATAAAATCACTGAAAAATTCGAAAATAAAAAACTCACAAAGAAGGACCTGAAATATGGCGAGAAACCCAGAAAAAACGTGGATAATGAAAAAATCACACTGAAGGACCTGGAATATGGCGATAAACCCTGAAAAATGTGGAAAATTAAAAACTCACACTGAAGGACCTGGAAAATGGCAAGATATCCTGAATAATGTGGAAAATGAGGAAATAACACTGTAAGAACTGGAATATGGTGAGAAACTGAAAAAGTCGAAACATGAGAAAATCAAACTGTAGGTCCCAGAATATGGTGAGAAACCCTGAAAATCGTGGATAATTATTTATTAATAATGAAGGACCTGGAATATGGCAAGAAACCCTGAAAAACGTGGATAATGAAAAAATCACACTGAAGGCCTGGAATATGGCAAGAAATCCTGAATAATGTGGAAAATGAGAAAATCACTCTGTAGGACCAGGAATATAGTGATAAAACCTAAAAAAGACGAAAAATGAGAAAATCACACTGTAGGACCTGAAATATGGTGACAAACCATGAAAGAATCGAAAAATGAGAAAATCATACTGTAATACCTAGAATATGGCGATAAAATCACTGAAAAATTTCGAAAATAAAAAACACACACAGAATGACCTGAAAAATGGCGAGAAACCCTGAAAAACGGGGATAATGAAAAAAATCACACTGAAGGACCCCGAATATTGGGAGAAAACCTGAAAAAGGTGGAAAATAAGAAAATCATACTATAGGACCCAGAATATGACGAAAAAAACTTATAAACGTTAAAAAATAAAAATTCACACTGTAGGACCCCGTATATGATGAGAAAACCTGAAAAAGGTAGAAAAAGAGAAAATCACACTGAAGGACCCAGAATTGCGAAAAAACTTGAAAAACGTTGAAAATGAGAAAATCACACTGTAGGACACAGAATATGAGGAGAAACCCTGAAAAAGTGGAAAATTAAAAATACATGCTGTAGGAACCAGAATATGGTGAGAAACCCTGAAAAAAAGTAAAAAAATTAAAAACTCACACTGAAGGACCTGGAATATGGCAAGAAAACCTGAAAATCGTGGAAATGAGAAAATCACACTGTAGAACACAGAATATGACAAAAAAACCTGAAAAACGTGGAAAATTAAAAATTCCCACTGAAGGACCCAAATATGGGGAGAAAACCTGAAAAACGAGGAAAATTAAAAACTCACACTGAAGGACCCAGAATATGGCGAGAAAAACTGAAAAAGGTGGAAAATGAGAAAATCAACTGTAGGATCCAGAATATGACTAAAAAAAACTTAAAAACGTTTAAAATTAAAAATTCACACTGCAGGACCCCGTATATGGCAAGAAAACCTGAAAAAGGTGGAAAATGAGAAACTCACACTATAGAACCCAGAATTGGTAAAAAAAACTTGAAAAGGGTCGAAAATGAGAAAGTCACTCTGTAGGACTCAGAATATGCAGAGAAACCATGAAAAACGTCAAAAATTAAAAATACACTCTGTAGGACCCAGAATATGGCAAGAAACCCTGAAAAAAGTAGAAATTAAAAAACTCAAACAAAAGGACACCGGATACTGAGCGAAAACCTGAAAAATGTGGAAAATGAGAAAATCACACTGTAGGACCCAGAATTAGGAAAAAACTTCAAAAACATGGAAATGAGAAAATCACACTGCAGGACCCAGAATATACCGAGAAACCCTGAAAAAAGTAGAAATTAAAAAACTCACACAAAAGGAACCCTAATACAGTGCGAAAACCTGAAAAAGGTGGAAAATGAGAAAATTACACTGTAGGACACAGAATTGCGAAAAAACTTGAAAAAAGTGGAAAATGAGAAAATCACAGTACAGGACCCAGTTATGCCAAGAAACGCTGAAAAACATGAAAATTAAAAATTCACACTGTCGGATCCAGAATATGGCGAGAAACCATGAAAAAAGTGGAAAATTAAAATTTCACACTGTATTACCCACAATATGGCGAGAAACACTGAAAAACGTTGAAAATTAAAAAGTCACATTGAAGGACCTGGAATATAGCAAGAAAACCTGAAAATCGTGGAAATGAGAAAATCACACTGTAGAACCCAGAATATGATGAAAAAACCTGAAAAACGTGGAAAAATAAAAATTCACACTGAAGAACCTTGAATATGGCTAGAGAACCTGAAAAACCAGGAAAAGTAAAAAGTCACACTGAAGTACCCAGACTATGGCAAGAAAACCTGAAAAACATGGAAAATTAAATATTAACACTGTAGGACCCAGGATATGGTGAGAAACACTAAAAAATGGGGAAAATTCAAAATTCACACAGTAGGACCAGAATATGGCAAGAAACCTTGAAAAACGTGGAAAATTAAAAATTCACACTGAAGGACCTGGAATATGGCAAGAAAACCTGAAAAAGGTGAAAATGAGATAATCACACTGTAGAACACAGAATATGGCGAGAAAACCTGAAAAAGGTGGAAAATGAGAAAATCACACTGTAGTAGGACCCAGAATTACGAAAAACTTGAAAACCGTGGAAAATGAGAAAATCACACTACCGGACCCAGAATATGCCGAGAAACCCTGAAAAACGTGAAGATTAATAATTCACACTATCAGACCCAGAATAGAGGGAGAAAACCTGAAAAACGTGAAAATTAAAAATTCATACTGTCGGACCCAGAATATGGCAAGAAACCATGAAAAAAAAGTAGAAAATTAAAAACTCACAGTGAAGGACCCCAAATATGTCGAAAAAACCTGAAAAAGGTGGAAAATTAAAAATTCACAGTGTAGGACCTGAACATAGCAAGAAACCTTGAAAAAGGTGGAAAATTAAAAATTCACACTGTAGGATTCAGAATATGCCGAGAAAACCTGAAAAGTTGGAAAATGAGAAAATCACACTGTAGGACCCAGAATATGACAAAAAAAAAAAAAAAACTTAAAAACGTTTAAAATTAAAAATTCACATTGTAGGACCCAGAATATGGGGAGGAACTCTGAAAAACGTGGAAAATTTAAAATTCACACTGTAAGAACCAGAATATGGTGAGAAACCCTGAAAAAAGTAGAAAATTAAAATTCACAGTGAAGGAACCCAAATAAGGCGAGAAAACCTGAAAAAGGTGGAAAATGAGAAAATCACACTGTAGGACCCAGAATTACGAAAAAAACTTGAAAAACGTGGAAAATGAGACAATCACACTGCAGGTCCCAGAATATGCCAAGAAACCCAGAAAAACGTGAAAATTAAAAATTCAGACTGTCGGATCCACAATATGGCAAGAAACCATGAAAAAAGTGGAAAATTAAAAATTCACACTGTATTACCCACATATGGCGAGAAACACTGAAAAACGTGGAAAATTAAAAACTCACACTGAAGGATCCAGAATATGGCGAGAAAACCTAAAAAACATGGAAATGAGAAAATCACACTGTAGGACCCAGAATATGACGAAAAAAAACTTAAAAACTTTTAAAATTAAAAATTCAAACAGTATGACCATGAATATGGCGAGAAACATTGAAAAATGTGGAAAATTTTAAATTCACACTGTAGGACGCAGAATATGGCAACAAACCCTGAAAAACTTGGAAAATTTAAAATTCAAACTGTATGACCCAGAATATGTCGAGAAACTCTGAAAAAAGTAGAAATTAAAAAACTCACACTAAAGGACCCCGGATACAGCGCGAAAACCTAAAAAATGTGGAAAATGAGAAAATCACACTGTAGGACCCAGAATTAGGAAAAAACTCCAAAAACATGGAAATGAGAAAATCACTCTGCAGGACCCAGAATATGCCGAGAAACCCTGAAAAACATTAAAATTAAAAATTTACACTGTCGGACCCAGAATATGGCGAGAAATCATGAAAAAGGTGGAAAATTAAAAATTCACACTCTATTACCCACATTATGGCGAGAAACACTGAAAACGTGGAAAATTAAAAACTCACACTGAAGGATCCAGAATATGGCGAGAAAACCTGAAAAACATGGAAAATTAAATATTAACACTGTAGGACCCAGGATATGGCGAGAAACCCTGAAAAACTTGGAAAATTTAAAATTCACACTGTACAATCCAGAATATGGTGAGTAACCCTGAAAAAAGTAGAAAATTAAAAATTCACAGTGAAGGACCCCAAATATGGCGAGAAAACCCGAAAAAGGAGGAACATGAGAAAATCACACTGTAGGACACAGAATATGACGAAAAAAAACTTAAAAACATTTAAAATTAACATTTCACACTGTAGGACCCTGAATATGACGAGAAACATTGAAAAACTTGGAAATTTTAAAATTCACACTGTAGGAAGCAGAATATGGCGATAAACTCTGCAAACTTGGAAAATTTAAAATTCACACTCTACGACCCAGAATATGGCGAGAAACCCTGAATAAAGTAGAAAATTAAAAACTCACAGAGAAGGACCCAAATATGGCGAGAAAACCTGAAAAAGGTGGAAAATGAGAAAATTACACTGAAGGACCGAGAATATGCCTAGAAACCCTCAAAAACCTGAAAATTAAAAATTGACACTATCGGACCCAGAATATGGACAAAAACCCTAAAAAACGTGAAAATTAAAAATTCACACTGTCGTACACCGAATATGGCAAGAAACCATGAAAAAAGTGGAAAATTAAAAAATCACACTGAAGGACCTGGAATATGGCAAGAAAACCTGAAAAACATTGAAATGAGAAAATCACACTGTAGGACCCAGTATATGACGAAAAAACCTGATAAACGTCGAAAATTAAAAGTTCACACTGAAGGATCGTGAATATGGCGAGAAAACCTGAAAAATGAGGAAAATTAAAAACTCACACTGAAGGACCCAGAATATGTTGATAAAACCTGAAAAACATGGAAAATTAATTATTAACAATGTAGGACCCAGAATATAGCGAGAAACACTGAAAAACGTGGAAAATTAAAAATTCACACTGTAGGTCCTGAATATGGCAAGAAACCTTGAAAAACGTGGAAAATAAAAAATTCCCAATGTAGGACCCAGAATATGCCGAGAACCTGAAAAAGTTGGAAAATGAGAAAATCACACTATAGGACCCAGAATTACGAAAAAACTTGAAAAACCTGGAAAATGAGAAAATCACACTGCAGGACATAGAATATGCCTAGAAACCCTGAAAAAAGTGAAAATTAAAAATTCACACTATCAGAACCAGAATATGGCGAGAAAACCTGAAAAAAAGTAGAAAATTAAAAACTCACAGTGAAGGACCCCAAATATGACGAGAAAACCTGAAAAAGGTGGAAAATGAGAAAATCACGCTGCAGGACCCAGAATATGCCTAGAAAGCCTGAAAACCGTGAAAATTAAAAATTCACACTGAAGGACCCAGAATATGGCAAGAAACCATTAAAAAAGTGGAAAATTAAAAATTCACACTGTATTACCCAGAATTTGGAGAGAAATACTGAAAAACGTGGGAAATTAAAAATTCACACTGAAGGACCTGGCATAAGGCAAGAAAACCTGAAAAACATGGAAATGAGAAAATAACACTGTAGGACCCTGAATATGACAAAAAAAAAAAAACCAAAAAAACGTGGAATATTAAAAATTCACACTGAAGGACACAGAATATGGCAAGAAAGCCTGATAAAAGTAGCAAATTAAAAACAAACACTGAAGGACTCAGAATATGGCGAGAAAATATGAAATAGTTGGAAAATGAGAAAATGACACTGTAGGAACTAGAATTACAAAAAAACTTGAAAAACGTGGAAAATGAGAAAATCACACTACCAGACCAAGAATATGCCAAGAAACCCTGAAAAACGTGGAAAATTAAAAATTCACACTGAAGGACCCAGAATATGGCGAGAAAACCTGAAAAATATCAAAATTATAAATTCACACAGTAGGACCAGAATATGGAATGAAACCTTGAAAAACGTGGAAAATTAAAAATTCACACTATAGGACCCAAAAAGTCCAGAGAAAACCTGAAAGAGGTGGAAAATTAAATATTCACAGTGTAGGACCCAGAATATGATGAGAAACCATGAAAAAAAGTGGAAAAATAAAAATTCACACTGTATTACCCAGAATGTGGTGAGAAACACTGAAAAACGTGGAAAATTAAAAATTCACACTGAGGACCTGGAATGGGGCAAGAAAACCTGAAAAACGTAGAAATGAGAAAATCACACTCTAGGACCCAGAATATGACGAAAAAACCTGAAAAACATGGAAAATTAAATATTACCACTGTAGAACCCAGAATATGACGAAAAAACCTGAAAAACTTGGAAAATTAAAAACTCGCACTGAAGGACCCAGAATATGGCGAGAAAACCTGAAATAAGTAGAAAATTAAAAATTCACACTGAAGGACCCCGAATATGGCGAGAAAAACTGAAAAAGGTGGAAAATGAGAATAATCACAGTGTAGGACCCAGAATTGTGAAAAAACATGAAAAACGTCGAAAATGAGAAAATCGCACTACAGGACCCAGAATATGCTAAGAAACCCTGAAAAACCTGGAAAATTAAAAATTCACACTGAAGGACCCAGAATATGGCGAGAAAACCTGAAAAATATGGAAAATTATAAATTCACACTGTAGGACCAGAATATGAAAAGAAACTTGAAAAACGTGGAAAATTAAAAATTCACAGTGTAGGACCCAAAATGTCCAGAGAAAACCTGAAAAGGTGGAAAATTAAATATTCACACTGTAGGACCAGAATATGGTGAGAAACCATGAAAAAAGTGGAAAATTAAAAATTTACACTGTATTACCCAGAATATGGTGAGAAACACTGAAAAACGTGGAAAATTAAAAATTCACACTGAGGACCTGGAATATGGCATGAAAACCTGAAAAACATAGAAATGAGAAAATCACACTCTAGGACCCAGATTATGACGAAAAACCCTGAAAAACATGGAAAATTAAATATTACCACTGTAGGACCCAGGATATGGCGAAAAACACTGAAAAATGTGGAAAATTAAAAATTCACACTGTAGGACCAAAATATGGCTAGAACACTTGAAAAAGGTAGGAAATTAAAAATTCACACTGTAGGACCCAGAATATGCCCAGAAAACCTGAAAAAGTTGGAAAATGAGAAAATCACAATGAAGGACACAGAATATGAGAAAAAAAAAACTTAAAAACGTTTAAAATTAAAAATTCACACTGAATTTGGCGAGAAACCCTGAAAAAACGTGGAAAATTTAAAATTCACACTGTAGGACCCAGAATATGGCAAGAAACCCTGAAAAAAGTAGAAATTAAAAAACTCACACAGAAGGACCCCGAATATGTCAAGAAAACCTGAAAGAGGTGGAAAATGAGGAAATCACACCATAGGACCCAGAATTGCGAAAAAACTTGAAAAACGTCGAAAATGAGAAAATCACATTATAGGACCCAGAATATGCCGAGAAACCCTGAAAAACATGAAAATAAAAAATTCACACTGTCGGCCCCAGAATATGGCGAGAAACCATGAAATAAGTGGAAAATTAAAAATTCACACTGAGGACCTGGAATATGGCAAGAAAAACTGAAAAACGTGGGAATGAGAAAATCACACTGTAGGACCCAGAATATGATGAAAAAACCTGAAAAACATGGAAAATTAAATATTCGCACTGTAGGACCCAGGATATGGCGAGAAACCCTGGAAAATGTGGAAAATTAAAAATTAACACTATAGGACCAAGAATATGTCGAGAAAACCTGAAAAAGTTGGAAAATGAGAAAATCACACTCTAGGACCCAGAATATGAAGAAAAAAACTTAAAAACGTTTAAAATTAAAAATTCACATTGTAGTTCACAGAATATGGCTAGAAACCCTGAAAAAAATGTGGAAAATTTAAAATTCACACTGTAGGACCTAAAATACGGAAAGAAACCCTGAAAAAAGTAAAAAATTAAAAACTCACACTGAAGGACCCCAAATATGGCGAGAAAACCTGAAAATGGTGGATAATGAGAAAAATCACACTGTAGGACCCAGAATTGCAAAAATAACGTGGAAAACGTCGAAAATGAGAAAAACACACTGTAGGACCAGAATATGCAGAGAAACCCTGAAAAAATTTCAAAATTAAACATACACGTTGTAGGACACAGAATATGGCAACAAATCCTGAAAATAGTAGAAAATTAAAAACTCACACTAAAAGACCTCAAATATGGCGAGAAAACCTGAAAAAGTTGGAAAATGAAAAAATCATACTATAGGACCCAGAATATGACGAAAAAATACTTAAAAACGTTTAAAATTAAAAATTCACACTGTAGGACTCCGTATATGGCGAAAAACCCTAAAAAAGGTGAAAAATGAGAATAATCTCACTGTAGGACCCAGAATTGCGAAAAAACTTGTAAAACGTCATAAATGAAAAAATCACACTGTAGGACCCAGAATATGGCGAGAAACCCTGAAAAAAGTAGAAAATTAAAACCTCACACTAAAGGACCACGAATATGGTGAGAAAACCTGAAAAGGGTGGAAAAAGAGAATAATCACAGTGTAGGAACCAGAATTGCGAAAAAACATGAAAATGAGAAAATTACACTGTAGGACCCAAAATATGCCTAGAAACCCTGAAAAACGTGGAAAATTAAAAATTCAAACTGAAGGACCCAGAATATGGGGAGAAAACCTGAAAAACGAAGAAAATTAAAAACTCACACTGAAGGACCCAGAATATGGCAAGAAAACCTGAAAAAAGTAGAAAATAAAAATTCACACTGAAGGACCCCGAATATGGAGAGAAAAACTGAAAAAGGTGGAAAATGAGAATAATAATACTGTAGGACCCAAAATTGCGAAAAAACTTGAAAGACGTCAAAAATGAGCAGATCACACTGTAGGATCAAGAATAAGCCGAGAAACCCTGAAAATGTGGAAAATTAAAAATACACGCTGTAGGACCCAAGATATGTCGAAAAACCCTGAAAAATGTAATGTAAAATGTAAATACATACACTTAGAAATGTAAAAACATACACTGAATACCCCAAATATGGCGAGAAAACCTGAAAAAGGTGGAAAATGAGAAAATCACACTGTAGGACCCAGAATTACGAAAAAACTTGAAAAACGTGGAAAATGAGAAAATTACCCTGAAGGAACCAGAAAATGCTGAGAAACCATGAAAAAGGTGAAAATTAAAAATTCACACTGTAGGTCCCAGAATATGGCAAGAAACCATGAAAAAAGTGGAAAATTAAAAATTCACACTGTATTACCCAGAATATGGCGAGAAATACTGAAAAGTGTAGAAAATTAAAAATTCACACTGAAGGACTTGGAATAAGTCAAGAATTCCTAAAAAACGTGGAAATGAGAAAATCACACTGTAGGACCCAGAATATGACCAAAAAACCTGAAAAACGTGGAAAATTAAAAATTAACACTGAAGGACCCGGAATATGGCAAGAAAACCTGAAAAATGAGGAAAATTAAAAACTCACACTGAGGGACACAGAATATGGTGAGAAAACCTGAAAAATGTGGAAAATTAAAATCTCACACTGAGGGACACAGAATATGTTGAGAAAACCTGAAAAAAAGTAGAAAATTAAAAATACAAGCTGTAGGACCCAGAATATGGGGAGAAACCCCGAAAAAAGTAGAAAATTAAAAACTCACACGGAAGGACCCCAAATAGGCGAGAAAACCTGAAAAATTTGTAAAATGAGAATGATCACACTGTAGGACCCAGATTTGCAAAAAAAATTGAAAAAACGTCGAAAATGAGAAAATCACACTGTAGGACAAAGAATATGCCCTGAAAGCCTGAAAAACGTGAAAATTAAAAATAAACACTGTAGGACCCAAAATAGGTCGAAAAACCCTGAAAAATTAGAAAAGTAAAAACTCACACTGAAGGACCCCAAATATGGCGAGAAAACCTGAAAAAGGTAGAAAATGAGAAAAATCACAATGTAAGACCCAGAATATTACAAAAAACCCTGCAAAACGTGGAAAATTAAAAAATCACACTGAAGGACCTGGAATATGGCGAGAAAACCTGAAAAACGAGTAAAAATAAAAACTCACACTGAAGGACCCTGAATATGGCTAGAAACGCTGAAAACGTGGAAAATTAAAAATACACGCTATAGGACCCAGATTATGGCGAGAAACCCTGAAAAAAGTAGAAAATTAAAAACTCACACTGAAGGACCCCAAATATGGCGAGAAAACCTGAAAAAAGTGGAATATGAGAAAATCACACTGTAGGACCCAGAATTACGAAAAACTTGAAAAACGTGGAAAATCAGAAAATCACACTGCAGGACCCAGAATATGCCTAGAAACCCTGAAAAACGTGAAAATTAAATATTCACAGTCAGAAGCAGATTATGGCGAGAAACCATGAAAAGTGGAAAATTAAAAATTCACACTGTATTACCCAGAATATGGCGAGAAATACTGAAAAACGTGGAAAATTAAAAATTCACACTGAAGGACCAGGAATATGGCGAGAAAACCTGAAAAACGAGGAAAATTAAAAACTCACACTGAAGGACCCAGAAAATGGCAAGAAAACCTGAAAAAGGAAGAAAATTAAAAACTCACACTGAAGGACCCAGAATAAGGGGAGAAAACCTGAAAAAGGTGGAAAATGAGAAAATCACACTGTAGGACCCAAAATATGACGAAAAAAAACTGAAAAACATGGAATATTAAAAATTCACACTGAAGGAGCCGGAATATGGCGAGAAAACCTGAAAAAGGAAGAAAATTAAAAACTCACACTGAAGGACCCAGAATATGGCGAGAAAACCTGAAAAATGTTGAAACTTAAAAATACACAATGTAGGACCCCGAATATGGCGAGAAAACCTGAAAAAGGTGGAAAATGAGAACAATCACACTGCAGGACCCAGAATTGCAAAAAAACTTGAAAAATTTCGAAAATGAGAAAATCACACTGTAGGACCCAGAATATGTTGAGAAACACTGAAAACGTGGAAAATTAAAAATACATGCTGTAGGACCCAGATTATGGCGAGAAACCATGAAAAAAAGTGGAAAATTTAAAACTCACACTGTATTACCCAGAGTATGGCAAAAAATACTGAAAAACGTGGAATATTAAAAATTCACACTGAAGGACCCAGAATATGGCGTGAAAACCTGAAAAATGAGGAAAATTAAAAACTCACACTGAAGGACCCCAAATATGGCGAGAAAACCTGACAAAGTTGGAAAATGAGAAAATCACACTGTAGGACCCAGAATTACGAAAAAACTAGAAAAACTTGGAAAATGAGAAAATAACACTGAAGGACCCAGAATATGCAGAGAAACCCTGAAAAACCTGAAAATTAAAAATTCACACTTTCAGACACAGAATATGGCGAGAAAACATGAAAAATTGGAAAATTATAAATGCACACTGAAGGACCCGGAATATGGCGAGAAAACCTGAAAAACGAGTAAAAATAAAAACTCACACTGAAGGACCCAGAATATGGGTAGAAACGCTGAAAACGTGGAAAATTAATAATACACGCTGTAGGACATGGATTATGGCGAGAAACCATGAAAAAAAGTGGAAAATTTAAAACTCACACTGTATTACCCAGAGTATGGGGAGAAATACTGGAATACGTGGAAAATTAAAAATTCACACTGAAGGACCTGGAATACGGCAAGAAAACCTGAAAAACATCGAAATGAGAAAAATCACAATGTAGGACACAGAATATGACAAAAAAAAAAAACACTGAAAAACGTGGAATATTAAAAGTTCACACTGAAGGTCCCGGAAAATGGTGTGAAAACCTGAAAAACGAGGAAAATTAAAAACTCACACTGAAGGACCCCAAATATGGCGATAAAACCTGACAAAGTTGGAAAATGAGAAAATAACACTGAAGGACCCAGAATATGCAGAGAAACCCTGAAAAACCTGAAAATTAAAAATTCAAACTTTTGGACACTGAATATGGCGAGAAACCTTGGAAAATTATAAATGCACACTAAAGGACCCGGAATATGGCGATAAAACCTGAAAAACGAGTAAAAATAAAAACTCACACTGAAGGACCCAGAATATGGCAAGAAACCCTGAAAAAAGTTGAAAACTAAAAACTCACACTGAAGGACCCCAAATATGGCGAGAAAACCTGAAAAAGGTTGAAAATGAGAATAATCAAACTGTAGGACCCAGAATTGTGATAAAACTTGAAAAATGACGAAAAAAAGAAAATCAAACTGTAGGACCCAGAATATGTCTAGAAACCCTGAAAACGTGGAAAATTAAAAATACACGCTATAGGACCCAGATTATGGCGAGAAACCCTGAAAACATAGAAAATTAAAAACTCACACTGAAGGACCCCAAATATGGCGAGAAAACCTGAAAAAAGTGGAAAATGAGAAAATCACACTGTAGGACCCAGAATTACAAACAACTTGAAAAACGTGGAAAATGAGAAAATCACACTGCAGGACCCAGAATATGCCTAGAAACCCTGAAAAACGTGAAAATTAAATATGCACAGTCAGAAGCAGATTATGGCGCGAAATACTGAAAAACGTGGAAAATTAAAAATTCACACTGAAGGACCAGGAATATGGCGAGAAAACCTGAAAAACGAGGAAAATTAAAAACTCACACTGAAGGACCCAGAATATGGCGAGAAAACCTGAAAAACGTGGAAAATTAAAAATTCACACTGTAGAACTCAGAATATGCCGAGAAAACCTGAAAAAGTTGGAAAATGAGTAAATCACACTGTAGGACTCAGAATATGCCGAGACCCTGAAAAACGTGGAAAATTAAAAATACACGCTGTAGGACCCAGAATATAAGGAGAAAACCTGAGAAAGGTGGAAAATGAGAAAATCACATTGTAGGACCCAGAATATTGCGAGAAACCCTTAAAAACGTGGAAAATTTAATATTCACACTGTAGGACTCAGAATATGGTGAGAAACCCTGAAGAAAGTAGAAAATTAAAAATTCACACTGAAGGACCTCAAATATGGCGAGAAAACCTGAAAAAGATAGAAAATGAGAAAATCACACTGTAGGACACAGTATATGCCAAGAAACCCTGAAAAACGTAGAAAATTAAACCTGAGAAAAGTTGAAATTTAAAAATTCACACTGTAGGACCAGAATATGGCAAGAAACCTTGAAAAACGTGGAAAATTAAAAATTCACACTGTAGAACCCAGAATATGACGAAAAAAACGTAAAAACTTTTAAAATTAAAAATTGACACTGTAGGACACAGAATATGCCAAGAAACCCTGAGAAACGTGGAAAATTAAAAATACACGCTGTAGGAACCAGAATATTGCGAGAAACCCTGAAAAAAGTAGAAAATTAAAATCTCACAGTGAAGGAACCCGAATATGGTGAGAAAACCTGAAAAACATGGAAATTAACAACTCACACTCAAGGATCTGGAATATGGCGAGAAAACCTGAAAAAATTGGAAGAGTAAAAACAAGCACTGAAGGACCTAGAATATGTCAAGAAACCCTGAAAAAAGTAGAAAATTAAAAACTCACACTGAAGGACCCTGAATATGGCAATTAAACATGAAAAAGGTGTAAAATGAGAATAATCACACTGTAGGACCCAGAATTCCGAATAAACTTGAAAAAAGGGGAAAATTAACTACTCACTCAGAAAGACCTGGAATATGGCAAGAAACCCTGAAAAAGGTGGAAAATGAGAAATTCACACTGTAGGACCCAGAATTGCAAAAAAACTTGAAAAACGGGGAAAATGAGAAAATCACACTGTAGGAACCATAATATGCCTAGAAACCCTGATAAACGTGGAAAATTAAAAATACACAAGTACACGGTGTAGGACACAGAATATGGCAAAAAACCCTGAAAAAATAGAAAATGAGAAAACAACACTGTAGGACCCCGAATATGCAGAGAAACCCTGAAAAACGTGAAAATTAAATATTCAAACTGTCGGACACAGAATATGGCGAGAAAAACTGAAAAACATGGAAAATGAAATATTCACACTGTAGGACCCAGATTATGAGGAAAAAAACTTTAAAACGTGGAAAATTAAAAATTCACACTGCAGGACCCTGAATAGGCCGAGAAACCCTGAAAAACGTGGAAAATGAAAAATACAGGCTGTAGTATCCAGAATATGGCGAGAAAACCTGAAAAAAGTAGAAAATTAAAAACTCACACTGAAGGACCCCGAATATGCCGAGAAAAACTGAAAAAGGTGGAAAATGAGAAAATCACACAGTAGGACCCGGAATAAAACAAAAATTACTTGAAAACGTGAAAAAATTAAAAATTCACACTATAGGAACCAGAATATGGCGAAAAACCCTGAAAACCGTGGAAAATTTAAAATTCACACTGTAGGGCACAGAATAGGGCGAGAAACACTGAAAAAAGTAAAAAATTAAAAACTCTCACTGAAGACCCAGAATATGCCTAGAAAAACTGAAAAAGTTGGAAAAAGTGAAAATCACACTGTAGGACCCAGAATATGGCGAGAAACCCTGAACAAAGTAGAAAATTAAAAACTCACATTGAAGGACCCCGAATACGGCGAAAAACATGAAAAAGTTGGAAAATGATAAAACCCAGTGTAGAACCCAGAATTACGAAAAAAATTGAAAAACGTCGAAAATGAGAAAATGACACTGCAAGACCCAGAATATGCCGAGAAACCCTGAATAACGTGAACATTAAAAATTTACACTGTCGGACCCACAATATGGCAATAAAAGATGAAAAAAGTGGAAAATTAAAAATTCACACTGTATTACCCAGAATAGGGCGAGAAATACTGAAAAATGTGGAAAAGTAAACATTCACACTGAAGGACCTGGAATATGGCAAGAAAACCTGAAAAACGTGGTATGAGAAATCACAGTGTAGGACCCAGAAGATGTGGAAAAAACCTGAAAAATGAGGAAAATTAAAAATTCAAATTGAAGGACCTGGAATATGGCAAGAAAACCTGAAAAACGAGGAAAATTAAAAATTCACACTGAAGGACCCAGAATATGGCAAGAAACCCTGAAAAAAGTAGAAAATTACAAACTCACACTGAAGGACCCCAAATATGGAGAGAAAACCTGAAAAAGGTGGAAAATAAGAAAATCACACTGTAGGACCCAGAATTACGAAAAAACTTGAAAAATGTCGAAAATGAGAAAATCACAGTGTAGGGCCCAGAATATGGCTAGAAACCCTGAGACACGTGGAAAATTAAAAATACACTCTGTAGGACCCAGAATATGGCGAGAAACCCTGAAAAGTAGAAAATTAAAAACTCACACTCAAGGACCCAAATATGGCCAGAAAACCTGAAAAAGGTGGAAAATGAGAAAATCACACTGTAGGACCCAGAATTGGGAAAAAACTTGGAAAAAGTGGAAAATGACAAAATCCCAATGTAGGACCCAGAATATGGCGATAAACCCTGAAAAAAGTAGAAAATTACAAACGCACACTGAAGAACCCCGAATATGGAGAGAAAACCTGAAAAAGGTGGAAAATAAGAAAATCACACTGTAGGACCCAGAATTGCGAAAAAAATTGAAAAACTTCGAAATTGAGAAAATCACCCGGCAAAACACAGAATATGCGGAGAAACCCTGAAAAACTTGAAAAATAAAAATTCATACTGTCGGACCCAGATTATCTTGAGAAACCATTAAAAAGAGGACAATTAAAAATTCACACTGTATTACCCAGAATATTGCGAGAAATAGTGAAAAACGTGGAAAATTGAAAATTCACACTGAGGGACCTGGAATATGGCAAGAAAACCTGAAAAACGTGGAAATGAGAAAATCACAGGGTAAGACCCAGAATATGACGAAAAAACCTGAAAAACGTGGAAAATTAAAAATTCACACTGAAGGACCCGGAATTTGGAGAGAAAACCTGAAAAACGAGGAAAATTAAAAACTCACACTGAAGGAAACAGAATTGCGAAAAAACTTGAAAAACGACGAAAATGAGAAAATTACACTGTAGTACCCCGAATATGGGGAGAAACACTTTAAAAAGTAGAAAAATAAAAACTCACACTGTATTACCCAGAATATGGCAAGAAATACTGAAAAACGTGGAAAATTCAAAATTCACACTGAAGGACCTGGAATACGGCAACAAAATCTGAAAAACAAGTAAAATTTAAAACTCACAATGAAGGATCCAGAATATGGCGAGACACCCTGAAAAAAGTAGAAAATTAAAAATACACGCTGTAGAACACAGAATATGGCGAGAAACCCTGAAAAAAGTAGAAAATTAAAAATGCACGCTGTAGGACCCAGAATATGGCGAGAAACCCTGAAAATATAGAAAATTAAAAACTCACAGTGAAGGACCCCAAATATGGCGAGAAAACCTGAAAAAGGTGTATAATGAGAAAATCAAACTGTAGGACACAGAATTACGAAAAAACTTGAAAAACGTGGAAAATGAGAAAATCACACTGCAGGACCCAGAATATGCAGAGAAACCCTGAAAAGGTGAAAATTAAAAATTCACACTGTCTGACCCAGATTATGGCGAGATACCATGAAAAAATTGGAAAATTAAAAATTCACATTGTATTACCCAGAATATGGCGAGAAATACTGAAAAATGTGGAAAATTAAAAATTCACACTGAAGGACCTGGAATACGGCAAGAAAACCTGAAAAAGGTGGAAATGAGAAAATCACACTGTAAGACCCAGAATATGACAAAAAAACTTGAAAAACGTGGAAAATTAAAAGTTCACACTGAAACACCCCGAATATGGCGAGAAAACTTGAAAAACGAGGGAAATTAAAAACTCACATTGAAGGACCCAGAATAGGTGAGAAAAACTGAAAAAAGTAAAAATTAAATATTCACACTGAAGGACCCCGAATATGGCGATTAATCCTGAAAAAAATAGAAAATTAAAAACTCACACAGAAGGACCACAAATATGGCGAGAAAACCTGAAAAAGTGGAAAATGAGAAAATCATAGTGTAGGACCCAGAATTACATTAAAACTTGAAAAACGAGGAAAATGAGAAAATCACACTGCAGGACCCAGAATATGCCAAGAAACCCTGAAAAGGTGAAAATTAAAAATTCACACTGTCGGACCCAGATTATGGCAAGAAACCCTGAAAAAAGTGGAAAATTAAAAATTCACACTGTATTACCCAGAATATGGCAAGAAATACTGAAAAACGTGGAAAATTCAAAATTCACAGTGAAGGACCTGGAATACGCCAAGAAACCCTGAAAAACGTGAAAATGATAAAATCATTCTGTAAGACCCAGAATATGAGCAAAAAACCTGAAAAACGTGGAAAATTAAAAATTCACACTGAAGGACCCCGAATATGGCGAGAAATCCTGAAGAACTAGGAAAATTATAAACTCACACTGAAGGACCCAGAATTAAGTAAAAACTTGAAAAACGTGGAAAATGAGAAAATCACACTGCAGGACCCAGAATATGCTTAGAAACCCTGAAAAAGGTGAAAATTAAAAATTCACACTGTCAGTCCCAGAATATGGCAAGAAAACAGGAAAAAAGTGGAAAATTCACACTGTATTACCCAGAATATGTCGAGAAATTCTGAAAAACGTGGAAAATTAAAAATTCACACTGAAGGACCTGGAATACGGCAAGAAAACCTGAAAAACTTGGAAATGAGGAAATTACACTGTAGGACCAAGAATATGACCAAAAAACCTGAAAAACGTGGAATAAAAAAAATTAACACTGAAGGACACGGAATATGGCAAGAAAACCTGAAAATTGAGGAAAATTAAAAACTAACACTGAAGGACACAGAATAGATGAGAAAAACTGAAAAAAGTAGAAAATTAAAAATTCACACTGAAGGACCCCGGAATATGGCGAGAAAACTTGAAAAATGTAGAAAATTAAAAAGTCACACTGAAGGACCCCATATATGGTGAGAAAACCTGAAAATGGTGGAAAATGAGAAAATCACACTGTAGGACCCAGAATTACGAAAAAACTTGAAAAACCTGGAAAATGAGAAAATCACACTGCAGGACCCAGAATATGCAGAGAAACCCTGAAAAGGTGAAAATTAAAAATTGACACTTTCAGAACCAGATTATGGAGAGAAACCATGAAAAAAGGGGAAAATTAAAAATTCACACTGTATTACCCAGAATATGGCGAGAAATACTGAAAAACGTGGAAAATTAAAAATTTACACTGAAGGACCTGGAATACAGCAAGAAAACCTGAAAAAGGTGGAAATGAGAAAATCACACTGTAGACACAGAATATGACAAAAAAAACCTGAAAAACGTGGAAAATTAAAAATTCACATTGAAAGACCCTGAATATGGAGAGAAAACCTGAAAAACGAGGAAAATTAAAAACTCACACTGAAGGACCCAAAATAGGTGAGAAAACCTGAAAAAAGTAAAAAAGGAGGTGATGAGTGTTTCCTTCCTATGCTGGTTCTTTTGTGCCTCTTCCTTCCACGATTAGGAAGGTTTGCAATTACATAATGAGGCAGCTCAGCCAAGCACTTAATTTGGAAATAGGACTAGAGGATAGGATACACCTGAAGACTGACAGCCATTTCTTTGTGTTCTTGATGCTTCAATGGAAGCATCTGGTATTCTGTGTGCAGTGTGATAGGTCCCATTCCAGAGGCATAGGTAAGAACCAGATTCCTGGCACTGTGACAGAAAAGGACCTAGGAGAAGCCCAAAGCGTGGGTGTGGATAGAACATTGCCTGAGCCTACTTTGGCTCAGATCCGTACCCCTGGATTGGTTGGACCCTCACTAGGATCCCCAACTTAACCCTACTGACATCTAGGTTAGTCATTTGAGCTCTAGTTGGATTCCCTTGACTGACCTGTTGGCCTCTATGGCCACCCTACGTCAGCTCCCAGATCCTGTGCCACCTAGGCTCAGACTTGACACGCTATGTCTGTTAACAACAAAATCAGGGTGCCAGACTCACAGGAGATATTTCTTACATTTAGTTTACGTTCAATTTGGGGGAAACAGAGGACAACACAGACGTCTGTTGAGGCCAATATACAGTTGTGTAAGCAAATACTGATCAGATGAGCAAAGACCTGCTACAGCAATGGAAACAGGTTTAACCATGCTCCTCCAGTGCCAGCCATGGATTTGCCTGTCTGCATTGTATTTATATGATATGCCAACTGAGCAGGTGCTCACCAAGGATTTGCTCTGGGGATGCTTACCCAGTGGTGGTCACAATTAGTAAACTTCTAAGCGAAAGAACAGTTCCCCATCTAGCACAGTCATTAGAGCACGAGATTATTAATCTCAGGGTCGTTGGTTTGAGCCCAACGTTGGACGAGATGTTATTTTAGTTGGGTCTCGATTGGAGACAATGCTGGCGCTTCCCAAGAGGGCCCCATGATTGGGGTTCTGCTTTCTGTATCTCTGACATTAGAACTGAAGTAGGGAGAATTTGGTGGGTTTTTTGCTCTGCTTGAAGCAGCACTGGGTGTACTAAATTGCAGTGGGTGCAAGTGTTACAGACTCTACACTAGTTTTGACATTCTCGAGCAATTGGGGCACTGGGTAATCTTGGATTACCCTTTTCAGGTAGATCTGAAACTCAATTCTTTTGGTGTTTACTGAATTCAACCAGAGGTTTCCAAGATATCCCTCTTAGAAAGACTAGCTGGAGCTTCTCTTTAAGGCTTGTTGGTCCTACCCCTAGAGGATTCTCGCTTAGGGTCTGAGAGGATCTTCCTAGGTTCAAATCTTGGACCAGTCCTCTTCTTTTGCCAATCAAACCCTGAGGATTAAAAGTCAAACTTGGCTCCTTAGAAGCTATGACTAAACAAATGAAAATGGAAATTCGTAAGTACACAAAGTGGTATTTTTGGTTGGTTTCTTTGGACCTTGTTTTCTGTTTTAGGTAGAGTCTTGTTCCTTTACCTTAGGCTGCTCCTGACAAAGTCAAGGATAGCTGCAATTCTAATCTTCATGCCTTCACTTCTTGTGTGCTTGAAAGATAGGCATGTGTATTAATCTGGGGTTCAGGTTGGAACCCAGGCTTAGGCAAGCAATTAGATGAGCTACAGCATCAGCTCATAACTCAAAATGTCCACCAAGAATTGCTTGCATTATTCAAATTAGCCTGAAGGATACAATTATTGGAAAATGTTGGAATTAAAAAAAATCAATCCAGCTGATCTGGCAAATCAGGGAGAACTGGAGCAGGCCTCTAGATGCACCAGCTTCTAGTCAGGTCTTTAGTGTATTTGACATACCCTGAGCTACATGAGAAGAAACACAAATAGCTAAACAGGATTGTGAGACTAGCTGCAAGACATGTGGCTGGCAAATAAAAACCGCTTTGAAATTTGCCATTAGCCCTTGAGTGCAAATCTGGTTCCAGATCACTGGCTTTAATCATCACTAGTTTGCTTGGGTCCAACCCACAGGACCCAAAAAGTAGTCAAGAGCCTGTGACCTCTTCAGATTTGCTGGACTAGCATTTTCAGGTCCCCTGGTGCGCAGATCTAAGAAAGGAGAGGTGCTGCCAAACCTGGCTAGGGTCTCAGCTTTCGAATCTGCCTTGGAACTTCCCTTTTTTCCATAATCTCCATAAAAAGGCAAAGGATTTTTACATTTAAGAAGTCCTTGCACTTAGGATAGGAAACATACTCCAAGAACCACAGTCAGC
Source organism: Mus caroli (assembly GCF_978045245.1). Classification (NCBI taxonomy): domain Eukaryota; kingdom Metazoa; phylum Chordata; class Mammalia; order Rodentia; family Muridae; genus Mus; species Mus caroli. Next base: position 742,827 of record NW_028227319.1, on the reverse strand, counting down.
CCTCTGGCCTCTGTAGAGTCCTGACTGAGCCTGGGTCTCCCAGCTCAGTGTTTTGAAATCACAATGTGGATTCCTGTGCAGAGAATGAATAGATGCGAGTAGGAGGAATGAGTCCTTCTAGGGTTCTGTGAGCTGGAAGGCACAGTGTGGACTTAACCGAACAAGCCTCAGATTCTGCCGAATTTTCACCACTGGGTAAACTGCCAGATACCATGAAAGAAGAGAGGGACTCCTCTAAGGAGTCGCTTCGGGCATCTCTCCGGGGTGGGAGGCTTGATTCAAACCCTGATACCTCCGGTGTTCTGGTGTCTACACTTCGAGGCTCCCAGCGAAATATTCAAGGTCCTGAACAGTGGCCAGGCTTCCAAGGTGGCATTCAGTCCTGCGACTGTATATGTGGGATGCAGAGAAGGCCCTGATTTCTTCTATCCAGCCTTACAGAATCAGCTGAGCTCTCTCCTTTTTCAGTAGGGGGCTGCCCCAACTTCTCTCTCAGCATCACTTTCATGCGCTTAGCTAATAGGCAAAAGTAACTGTTAACTACTTTTGGAAGAGGCAAAAGTAGGTGTTAGCTGAAAGAAGAGGTCATTAATAAGGGAAGAACTAAATACTTTTAGCTCTTTTGTCCACTGCCCCCACAACCCCGGCCCCCTGGCTGGTTCCCAGGCTGACTTTGAAATCTCCTTAACCTAGCCTCCGAAGTACTGCCCATACAGGAGTGAGTGATATCCATGTCACTTTATGTTTTTAGTAACAACCTCACAAAGGCAAATTTAATCTATTCGGGTCTACATGGCTGATAAAACCTGGGAGAGGGTTTATTTTTGTTTTTTAAATAAAACAAGCTGTGATGGATCAGCTCCTATCAGTGCGAAAGTCTTTTACTTCCCTCGACTAGAGAGGGAGGCAGAAAACAGACTAGAAGATGGATGAGCAGGAAGGCCAAAAGAAGAGAGGTTGCTTGTCTGACAGTGACTGTGGACTGAAATAATGATTGGGGACCTGGGAGGGTCCAGGGAAAATAATAATTTTAGTGAATTAACCCGGTTAATTAATGGGTGATCTTCGGTTTGAATTTCTATTTAAGAATAAGAGCCAGTTCTGTGACTTCTAACATTCTTTCAAGGTGGGAAAAAGAATGCTGGTGGACTATGATTTGGGCTCCAGCAAATTGGTCTGTGATTTAGGGAGCACTCTGAAAGAAAAAAAAAAAACATATACTTTGAGTCCAAGAACAGTGATTGTTGGGATAACCTTCCTGGAATAATCACACGGAAACAACTGAGAGTGGAAGAGAGATGTCAAAGGTGGACCGAAGCCAAGACAGCTCCTGCAAGTCTTTGTAATTTCATTTTATACTTTAAAACCATAAGGTAGGGTGGAAAAGCTAGTGTTTAAGTGCTGGCATCAGTCAGCAGGCTGGGAAGGGCACTGGGCCACTGCCTCACCTGGCTCTTTAGGCCTCTCTGGTTCAGGTAGCAAGTGAAGCTGGGCTCTGCAAACAGAATGCAAGCAACACTTTAGTAAACAACTAAGGAAATCAATAAATTGACACCAAATAATTGTTTTGGTAAAGCTAGTTTTACGTCGCTATATTCTGGGAAATGGACTAGTCACTCACTATGTCTTTGATAACGTATGTCTTGTTAGTGACTCTCCTTTCTTTCCTTTGTCCTTCCATCTTTTTCTATTTCCTTCCACTGTCTCCTCCTTACTCCCATCCTCCTTCCTTCTGTTGCACTGAAGAGTGCAGAGTGGCTATTGGCATGGTTTGTGAAGAATTACCCCTAGAGTACTACTCCAGGTGTTTGTGTTCTGGCTAGAGTATCAGCTGGCTTTAAACCACAGAGTCATCAACCTGGAGGAGGAAGGGAGAGGAGGTCAAAGGCAGTAATAGAGTCTAAGCTGGAGCCAACAGACTCTGTTCTATTTTCTTAATCGATTGTCTTCTACACGGCATCTTGGCACACAGCTCAAGAGGGACTTGATTTCTCTGCCCCTTGCTCTTTCTTTCCCTCTCCACTTCTCCTCCCATTTTCCCAGGCAGGCTTCACATCCAATACACAACCAAGGATGATCTCAACCTCTCTACCCTTTAAAATGTATTAATCATTTCACATGTTTATATTTCAGTTGTTATCCCCCTCTTGCTCTCCCCTCCCTGAGGCGCAAATTTTCCCCCTCCCCACCCAGCCACTCCCATCTAATCCCTCTAGTATCCCCCTTCTCTGGTGTATCAAGCCTCAACAGGACCAAGTGTCACCCCTCCCACTGACGCCAGACAAGTTAGTGCTCTGCTACATAAGTATTTTTAGTCATGAACCCGCCCATGTATACTCCTTTAGTTGGTAAATTACTCCCTGGGAGCTCTGAGGGATCTGTTTAATTGATACTGTTGTTCGTCCTGTGGGGTTGCCATCCCCATCAGCTACTTCAGCCCTTCCCCTAATTTTTCCATTGGGGTCCCCACACTCAGTCCAATAGTTTCTGTGAGTTTCTCCATCTGTCTTAGTCAGTTGCTGACAGAGGCTCTCCGAGGATACACAGACATACAAGGCTCCTGTCTGTAAGCACATCTTGGCATCAGCAGTAGTGTTGGGGTTTTGTGTCTGTGGGTAGAATACAGTGCTATAGTCTCTGGATGGCCTTTCCTTCAATCTCTGCTCCATTTTTGTCCCTAAATTTCATTTAGACAGGGAAAATTTTCAGTATTTTTTTTTAAATGGGTGGGTGTCCCCATCCCTCAACTGAGTCCCATGTCCATCTCCTGGATGTAGTCCCTTCAGGCTCCATCTCCCCTGTATTTCAGCTGTTGTTATGCCATTGAGTTCTGGGAACCTCTTGAATTCCTGGCATCTGGGAATTTCTAGTGCATCTCCTAGTTCCCCAAACCCCGCTGCTACTTATTCCTATTCATTCTCCTGGCCCTCTAGACGTCTCTCCTGTCTCTTCCCATACCTGACCCTGTCCTTTCTTCTTTCTTCCCCTCCCTTTCTCCCTCCCACCCTGATACCCCCCCTTCCTCTGCCTGCCTTGATTATTTTGTTACCACTTCTAAGTAGGTTTGAAGAACCGACACTTTGGTCTCACTTCTTGTAAAACTTCATTTGACTTTTAGTTGTCGCATGGGTGTTCTGAGCTTTTGGGCTAAAATCCACTTATCGGTGAGTACATACCATGCAAGACATTTTGGATTTGGGTTACCTCACTCAAGAAAATATTTTCTAGTTCCATCCATGTGCCTACAACGTTTATGATGCGATCACTTTTTAATATATGAGTAGTATTCCATTGTGTAAATGTACCACAGTTTCTGTAACAATTCTTCCATAGAGGGACATCTGGGTTGTTTCCAGCTCATGGTTATTAAAAATTAGGGTTCAGTGAACACATTGGTGCACGTATCTTTGTTCTGTGTTGTAGCATCTTTAGAGTATATGACAACACACTGGAGCATGTGAAACCACAGTGGAGAATGTGACACCACAGTGGAGAATTGTGACACCACAGTGAAGAAATGTGACACCACAGAGGAGTAGGGTGACAGCACCGTGGAGCACTGTGACAACGAAGAGGAGCACTGTGACACCACAGAGGAGCACAATGACACCACAGTGGAGGAGTGTGACAACAGAGTAGAGCAGTGCAACATCAGAGTGGAACACTCTGACATCACTGTAAAGCACTGTAAAGCACTGTGACACCACTGTGGAGCACTGTGACAGCAGAGTGGAGTACTGTGACCCGAGAGTGGAGCACTGTGACACTACAGTGCAGCACTGTGACAGCACAGTGGACCACTGTGACAGCACAGTGAACCACTGTGGCATCAGAGTGGAGCATTGTGACATGACAGTTGAGCACTGTGACATGACAGTGTAGCAGTGTGACAGTGAGGGGAGCACACTTACATCACTGTGGAGAACTGTGTCAGAAAGGTGGAACACTGTGACCAATAGTGTAGCAGTGTGACACCACAGTGCAGCACTGTGACAACACAAAGCAGCACGGTGACAGTAGAGTGGAGCACTGTGACATGACAGTGGAGCACTGTGATACCACAGTAGAGCACTGATAAACCACAGTGAACACTGTGACACAAAAGTGGACCACTGTGATACCACAGTGCAGCACTGTCTCCCCACAGTGAACCACAATGAAACTACAGTGGAGGACTCTGACAACACAGTGGAGCATGTGACACCACAGTGGAGCATTGTGACACCAGAGAGGAGAACTCTGATACCACAGTGGCATACTGTGACACCAAAGTGGAGCATTGTGACAACGAAGTGGAGCACTGTGACACCACAGTGGAGCACTGTGAGATCACATTAGAGCAGGGTGACAACAGCGTAGAGAAGTGGGACATCACAGTGGAGCATTGTAAAACCACAGTTGAGCACAGTGACAGAGAAACCCTAAAAAACGTGAAACATAAAAAATAACACTGTAGGAACTGAAATATGGAAAGAAAAAGTGAAAATCATCAAATATGAGAAAATCACACTGTAGACCTTGAATATGGCGATAAACCCTGAAAAACGTCGAAAATTAAAAACTCACAATGTAGGACCTGGAATATTGTGAGAAACCCTGAAAAACAGTGGAAATTTAAAAACTTACACTCTACGACCAGGTATATGGCGACAAATACTGAAAAATGTGAAAAATGATAAACTCAAACGGTAGGAACAGAAATATGATGAGAAACCCTGAAAAACGTGGAAATTTAAAAACAAACACTGTAGGACCAGGAATATGGCAACAAACAATGAAAAAAAAACGTGAAAAATGAGAAACTCACGCTGTAGGAACTGGAATATGGGAAGAAACCCGGAAAAAGGTGGAAAATGAGACAACCACACTGTAGGACTTGGAATGTGTCTAGAAACCCAGAAATAGTGGAAAAATGAGAAAATCATAATGCAGTACCTGGAATATCGCAAGAAACCCTGAAAAACGTGAAAAATTAAAAACTTACCCTGGAGAACCTGGAACATGGCAAGAAAACGGAAATACATTTAAAATGAGAAAATCACACTGTAGGAACTGGAATATGAAGAGAAAACTTGAAAAATGTAGAAATTAAAAACTCACACTGTAGGATCTGGAATATGGCGAGAAAATCTGAAGAACGTGGAAAATAAAAAATATAACAGTGTAGGACCAGGGACATGGCAAGAAAATATGGTGGCTCACAACCATCCGTAACAAGATCTGGCTCCCCATTCTGGAGTGTCTGAGGACAGCTACAGTGTACTTACATATAATAAATAAATAAATCTTTAAAAAAAAAAAGAAAATGAGAAAATAACACTGCAGGACCTGGTATAAGGCTAGAAACACTGAAAAATGAGAAACTCAAACTATAGGACTTGGAATATGTTGAGAAACCTTGACAAACATGGAAAATTGAAAACTTACATTATAGGACTGGGAATATGGCAAGAAATCCTGAAAATCATGAACAATGAGAAAATCAAACTGTAGAAGCTGGAATATGGCAAGAAACCCTGAAACACGTGGAAAATTAAAAACTCACACTGTAGGTCCTGGAATCTGGCAAGAAACTCTAAAAAACATGGAAAATGGAAATTAAAACTGTAGGAACTGGGATATGGTGAAAAACTCTGAAAAATGTTGAAAATTAAAAATTAAACCTGTAGGACATGGAATATGGCGAGAAACCCTGAAAAACGTGGAAAATGAGAAACTCAAACTCTAGGACCTGGAATATAGTAAGAAAATCTTTAAAAAGTGGAAAATAAAAAAAAAAAACTAACTGTGTAGGACCTAAAATATGAAAAGAAAACTTCAAATCCTGAAAAATGAGAAAATCAAACTGTAGGACGTGGAATATGGCAGGAAAACCTGAAAAAAATTGAAAATAAAAAACTCACACTCAATAACCTGCAAAGTATGAAAAATGAGAAAATCACACTGTAGGACCTGGAATATGGAGAGAAACACTGAAAGTCTTTGAAAATGAGAAACCCAAACTGTAGGACCTGGAATATGCTGAGAAACCCTGAAAAACGTGGAAAATTATAAACTCACACAGTTGAATATGGAATATGTTGAGAAAACATGAAAAAGGTGGAAAATAAGAAATTCACTCTGTGGGACCTGGAATATGGCAAGAAACACAGAAAAAGGTGGAAAATGAGAAAATAACACTGCAGGACCTGGTATAAGGCTAGAAACACCGAAAAATGAGAAACTCAAACTATAGGACTTGGAATATGTCGAGAAACCTTGACAAACATGGGAAATTGAAAACTTATACTATAGGACTGGGAATATGGCAAGAAAACCTGAAAAATCACAGAAAATGTGAAAATCACACTGTAGAATCTGGAATATGACAAGAAACCCTGAAACACGTGAACAATTAAAAACTCACACTCTAAGACCTGGAATATGGTGAGAAGAACTGAAAAATGTGAAAAATGAGAAACTCAAACTATAAGAACTGGAATATGGAAAGAAAACCTTAAAATTGTGGAAAATGAGAGAATCACACTGTAGGACCTGGAATATGGTGAGAAATCCTGAAAAACGTGGAAAATTAAAAACTCACACTCTAGGACCTGGAATATGGCAAGATTCCCTATAAAACGTGGAAAAAGAGAAACTCACACTGGAGGACCTGGAATGTGGCAAGAAACCCAGAAAGAGGTGGAAAATGACAAAATCACACTGCAGGACTTAGAATATGGGGAGAAAACCTGAAAAAATCGGATAATTAAAAAACCTAAAAAATAATGAAAAATGAGAAAATCACACTGCAGTACCTAGAATATGGCAAGAACCCCTGAATAATGTGAACAAAAAGAAACTCAAATGGTAGGATATGGAATATGGCAAGAAACACAGAAAACCGTGGAAAATTAAAAACTCACACTGAGGGCTGGTGAGATGGCTCAGTGGGTAAGAGCACCCGACTGCTCTTCCAAAGGTCCAGAGTTCAAAACCCAGCAATCACATGGTGGCTCACAACCATCCGTAAAGAGATCTGGCGCCCTCTTCTGGAGTGTCTGAAGACAGCTACAGTGTACTTGCATATAATAAATTAAAAAAAAAAACTCACACTGAAGGACCTGGGATATGGCGAGAAAACCTGAAAATCATGAAAAATGATAAAATCTCACTGTAGGACCTAGAATATGGGAAGAAACACTGAAAAATGTTGAAAATAAGAAATTCAAACTGCAGGACCTGGAATATGGCGAGAAACCCTGAAAAACGTGGAAAATTAAAAACTAACATTGTAGGAACAGGAATATGGAGAGAAAACCTGAAAAACGTGGAAAATGAGAAACTCACATTGTAGGACATGGTTTATGGCAAGAAAACCTGAAAAAGTTGGAAATTTAAAAACTCACACTCTAGGACTTGGAATATGACAAGAAACTCTGAAAAATGTGGAAAATTAAAATCGAACAGTGAATGACCTGGAATATGGCGAGAAACCCTGAAAAACGTGGAAAATGAGAAACTCACACTCTAGGACCTGGAAAATGGAGAGAAACCCAGAAAAAGGTGGAAAATGAGAAAATCACACTGATGGACCTGGAATGTGTCTAGAAACCCAGAAACGGGAAAAATGAGAAATCATACTGAAGTACCTAGAATATTGCGATAAATCCCGAAAAATGTGGAAAATTAAAAACTTACCCTGTAGGACCAGGAATAGGGCAAGAAAACCTGAAAATCGTTGAAAAGGAAAAATCACACTGTAGGACCTGGAATATGGCGAGTAACTATAAAAACGTGGATAATTAAAAAATCACACTGAAGGCCTGGAATATGGCAAGAAATCCTGAAAAATGTGGAAAATGAGAAAATCACACTGTAGGACCTGGAATATGGTGAGAAAACTTGAATAAGTCGAAAAATGAGAAGATCACACTGTAGAACCTGGAAAATGTTGAGAAACCCCGAAGAAGTAGAAAAATCAGAAAATCATATCTAGTACCTGGAATATGGTGAGAAACCCTGTATAGTCGAATAATGAGAAAATCACATTGTAGGACCTGGAATATGGTGAGAAACCCTGAAAAAATGCCGATAATTAAGGTCTCATACTGAAAAACTTGGAATACGGCGAGAGACCAAAAAAAAAAAAAAAAAAACCGTGGATAATTAAAAAATCACACTAAAGGACTGGAATATGGCAATAAATCCTGAAAAATGTGGAAAATGAAAAAATCACAGTGTAGGACCTGGAATATGGTGAGAAACCCTGGAAAAGTCGAAAAATGAGTAAATCAAACTGTAGGTCCCAGAATATGGCAAGAAACCCTGAAAAACATGGATAATTAATTATTCAAACAGGGGGCTGGAATATGGCAAGAAATCCTGAAAAATGTGGAAAATGAGAAAATCACACTGAAGGACCTGGAATATGGCTAGAAACCCTGAAAAACGTGGATAATTAAAAAATCACATTGAAGGCCTGGAATATGGCAAGAAATCCTGAAAAAATGTGGAAAATGAGAAAATCAGATAGTAGGACATGGAATATGGTAGAAACCCTTAAAAAGTCTAAAAATGAGAAAATCACACTTTAGGACCTGGAATATGGTGAGAAAACCTGTATAGTCCAATAATGAGAAAATCACACTGTAGGACCTGGAATATGGTAAGAAACCCTGAAAAACTCGAAAAATAAGAAAATCACACTGTAGGACCTAGAATCTGGTGAGAAACCCTGAAAACGTCGAAAAATGAGAAAATCATACTGTAGTACCTAGAATATGGCAATTAACCATGAAAAATGTCGAAAATTAAAAACTCACACTGAAGGACCTGGAATATGGCAAGAAACAATGAAAATCTTAGAAAATTAAAAACTCACACTGAAGGACCTGGAATAGGGTGAGAAATCCTGAAAAATAGGGAAAATGAGAAAAGAACACTGTAGTACCTGGAATATGGTGAGGAACCCTGAAAAACATGGATAATTAAAAACTCACACTGAAGAACTGGAATATGGCGAGAAATCCTGAAAAATGTGGAAAATTAGAAAATCACACTGTAGGACCTGAAATATGGTGACAAACCATGAAAAGATCGAAAAATGAGAAAATCATACTGTAATACCTAGAATATGGCAATAAAAACACTGAAAAATCTCGATTATGGCAAGAATCTGTGAAAAAAGTGGAAAATTAAAAAAACACACTGTATTACGCAGAATATTGGGAGAAATACTGAAAAACGTGGAAAATTAAAAATTCACACTGAAGGATCTGGAATATGGCAAAACAAACTAAAAATGTGGAAATGAGAAAATCATACTGTAGGACCCAGAATATGACTAAAAATCATGGAAACGTAGAAAATTAAAAATTCACACTGAAGGACCTTGAATATGGCGAGAAAACCTGAAAAACGAGGAAAATTAAAAACTCACACTGAAGGACCCAGAATATGGCGAGAAAACCTGAAAAAATTAGAAAATTAAAGATACACACTGTAGGACCCAGAATATGGCGAGAAACCCTGAAAAAAGTAGAAAATTAAAATATCATACTGAAGGACCCCAAATATAGCAAGAAAACCTGAAAAAGGTGGAAAATGAGAAAATCATACTGTAGGACATAGTAATGCGAAAAAAATTGAAAAAAGTGGAAAATGAGAAAATCACAAATTAGGACCCAGAATATGCCGAGAAACCCTGAAAAACGTGGAAAATTAAAAATATATTCTTTGGACCCAGAATATGGCGAGAAACCCTGAAAAGAGTAGAAAATTAAAAACTCATATTGAAGGACCCCAAATATAGCGAGAAAACCAGAAAAAGGTGGAAAATGAGAAAACCATACTGTAGGACACAGTAATGCGAAAATAATTGAAAAAAGTGGAAAATGAGAAAATCACACTGTAGGACCCAGAATATGCCGAGAAACCTAGAAAAACTTGGAAATTTAAAAATATACTCTGTAGGACCCAGAATATGGCGAAAAACCCTGAAAAAAGTAGAAAATTAAGAACTCACACTGAAGGACCCCGAATATGGCTAGAAAACCTGAAAAAGGTGGAAAATAAGAAAATCACACTGAGCCGGGCATGGTGGCGCACGCCTTTAATCCCAGCACTCGGGAGGCAGAGGCAGGCGGATTTCTGAGTTCGAGGCCAGCCTGGTCTACAAAGTGAGTGCCAGGACAGCCAGGGCTACACAGAGAAACCCTGTCTCGAAAAACCAAAAAAAAAAAAAAAAAAAAAATCACACTGAAGGACCCAGAATAATGGAAAAACTTGAAAATCTTGGAAAATGAGAAAATCACACTGCAGGACCCAGAATATTCCGAGAAACCCTGAAAATCGTGAAATTTAAAAATTCACAATATGGGACCCAGATTATGGCCTAGCCTAGCCTAGGCCTGCCTAGACCAGCCCTCCATAGCCCTGCCTAGCGCAGCCCTCCCTAGCCCTGCCTTGCCAACCCCTGCCTAGCCCAGCCCTTCCCTTCCTAGACCTGCACTGGCCTAGCCTAGCCAGGCCTAGCCCAGCCCTTCCCTGCCTAGCCTAGTGTAGCCTAGCCTAGCCCTGCTCTGCCCTGCCCTGCCCTGCCCTGCCCTGCCCTGCCCTGCCCTGCCTTGCCCTGCCTAGCCCAGCCCTGCCCTGTCTAGCCTAGTCCTGCCTGCCTGACCCTGTTTTTAACCAGGCTGGCCTCGAACTCAGAAACTGACTGCCTCTGCCTCCAGAGTGCTCTCATTAAGAGCTCCAGCCACCACTGAATGTTGGGTTTTCTAAGTCTTACATTGGTATGGTGTCTGTTTCTCAGCTGTGAAACCCTAATTAAGACATGTAGTCAGTCCTAGGTCAGCCATAGCTACAGAGTGAGGCATTATCTAAAACAAAACAAAACAAAACAAAAAATAGAAATAATAAAATAAATAAATTAAGCAACCACATGATATCTTTTCTTTCTTTAGATGATACTCAGAGCTTGAAGCAGTTCACCCATGAGACCTCAGCTCTGAGCTTTGAGGCTGTTTCCCTAACAAGTATTATGGCTGAACCTGAGGGGTTCTACTGCTGAGTTGTGTCCCCCACTTTAAAAAAAAGTTGTTTTCAAAGGCTGCAGAATCTTAGCACTGTTGCTTGTTATAGTTGAGTCACAGCCCTGAACTTTCAGTGGTAGTTAAAGGCACTGAGACTGGCTTCCTATAGACATAAAAGGCCAAGTCTTTGTTATTAAAAAGTTAATCTGGATTCCCCCACCCCCTGTCATCCTAAGAATTCCTAGAAAGGAATACAGGGACCTGGGCAGAAGGGTGCAAGGCTACTGGTGTTTGTAAGTGGTAACAGAAGGCTTTCTCTTGTTGGTACCCTACCCCAAGTTACACTGTCACTTCTTTTTCCTTGTTGTTGTTTTGTTGGTTTGTATTCTCTACATAGCCCCTTTCCCTTCCTAACCTTGCTGGTCCTGAACCTTACTGTCCTTGAACTCAGTGATTTGCCTGTCTTGCTGGGATGAAACTGTGAGCTACCATCCAGAAGGAAGCACCCTGCTGAGGTTAGATTGGGGTCTCTTCCAGTTTCCTCTATGAACATGCATATGGCAGGCCTGGTCTTTCTTTTTTAATTTTCCTTTTCTTTTTAAAGATTTATTTATTTATTATATTTAAGTATGCTGTAGCTATCTTCAGACACTCCAGAAGAGGGTGTCAGATTCTGAAGAATCTAAAGCATTCTAATTGTCTGCATATGATGTATATAAACACACCCTCACATATACTCAAAAAAAAAATAAGGAAAGATGGGGCTACAGAGAGGGCTCAACAATTAAGAGCATTGTCTCCTCTTCCAGAGAACCTGGGCTCAATTACCAGTATATATATGGTGGCCCATCTCCAGTTCCAGGGGATCTAATACTCTGTTCTGGAGTCTGTGGGCACAGCATACACATGCAAAACACCCTTACACTAAAAATAAAATAGATCATTGAGAGAGAGGAGAGAGAGGGGGTGAGAGAGAGGGGAGGTAATCATACCTCCTGATGAGTTTGAAGACCTGGGCTTCATCCCTTACACAAATAAATAAATGCAAAATATTTTTTATAAATAAACTCTGCCATTTACCTTTAAAAATTCCTAGAAAACAAGTTCTATGAGCAACAGTTATATTTACTATATCTAAAGGACAGTCATGAGCATATTCTCTAAATAGAAAAAGGTCTGTTAGTCTTAGAAATGGAAAAGACAAACCAAGGAAGGTTTGCAATTACATAATGAGGCAGCTCAGCCCAGCTCTTAGGTTGGAAATAAGACTGGAGAATAGGATACACCTGAAGACAGACAGCCATTGCTTTTTGTTTTGGAGGCTGAAAGGATACACCTGAAGACAGCCATTGCTGTGTGTGCTTGATGATAATCTGGTAATTTTTTTTTCTTAAATTTTAAAAACTTTTTATCCTCTTTCTTTCTTTCTTTCTTTCTTTCTTTCTTTCTTTCTTTCTCTCTTTCTTTCTTTCAATTATTATTTTTTTCTCAGAACGGGTTTCTCTGTGCAGCCCTGGCTGACTTGGAACTCCCTCTATAAGTCAGGGTGACCTTGAATGCAGAAATCTGCCTGAGGCTAAAGGTGTGTTCCACAATTGCCTCAGCTCTACACGAATTCTGTGTATGTATGTATATATGTATGAATAGAAGTAATATTAATTCATTAATATCTCATTTTTCCTAAAATTCATGTCATTCCTCCTTATCTTTCTCTCTCACTCCCTGTTTGTGTGTATGTGTGTGTTAGTCTAGGGTACACAGATTAAAGAAATCATATTTCCCACGGATTCTTAGAAATAAACAAGGAAGCCGGGTGTGGTGGAGCACCCCTTTAATCCCAGCACTTGGCAGGCAGAGGCCGGCAGATTTCTGCATTCTAGGCCATCCTGGTCTACAGAGTGAGTTCCAAGACACCCAGGGCTACACAAAGAAACACTGTCTTGAACGCCCCTCCCTCCTAAAAATAATAAAGAAGTAATAGACAAAAAGCAAGAGAAAAACATGTGGCCATGGCTGCTGGTGGCTTTTCAGTGACTCCTCACCCTTCTGCACTGGATTCAGTTAAGTTCTATTCCACAAGTAGCTGGAAAAGAAGGGGAAGAAACAGAAGCAACCTGGAACAATAGGTCTCGTGACGGCCAGCCACCTCCATCTTGAGAAGGGTGGTCAGTCAGCAGACAAGATGGCTGCCATCCACATGTCGCCTTTCAGCATGGTGAGGTCAATGTGCCAATGTTCAACCGAGTGACAGAACAAGGAAGTAGACATGGAGACAACAGACATGCAGGCACACCACCTCCCTTCCCTTCTGTTGTTTGGTAAAAGACACACAATTTTTATTATTTACAGTAAGCCTTGAAAAGCACTCTGACAGCCTTGCTGATACCTACCTTCTATGTGATTAGAATTTCCTTTTTTTTAATTAATTCTGAGGAGTTGCATGGTGACTTGTCCTATGTTATGGTGCCCTCTTCTGGCTTGTAGTCATATAGGCAGCAGATAGAGCACACACACACACTTACATTGAAAACTAATAGTAATAATAACAACAAACAAACAAGCAAACAAACAAACACACAAATATATAAATAAGAGGGAAAAAGAGATTCTGGCTTCTGCCAGGCTGTGTGGGTGGCAAAGGCAGGCAGGCAGAGAGGACCTCTGTGAGTTTGAGGCTACCCAAGCCTACACTGATAGTTCCAGAACAGACTGCCTGGGCTACACCAATAGAAACCCTACCTCGAGGCAAAAGAAAACAAAAGCAGAGAAGGTTCTGGCTTTTATTTTACTGATCTGTCTGTCTGTCTTTCTTTCACCAGGCTGGCCTCAAACTCAGAAACTGACTGCCTCTGCCTCCCGAGTGCTCTCATTAAGAGATTGAGCCACCACTGAATGTCAGGTTTTCTAAGTCTTACCTTGCTCTTGGTGTCTGTTCTCAGCTGTGAAACCCTAATTAACACATGTAGTCAGTCCTGGGTCAGCCAGAGCTACAGACTGAGGCCTTATCCAAAACCAAATAAAACAAAACAAAACAACAAATAGAAATAATAAAATACATAAATTAAGCAACCACATAATATCTTTTCTCTCTCTAGATGGTACTCAAAAATTGCAGCAGTTTGCCTGTGAGACCTCAGCTCTGGACACTGAGGCTGTTTCCCTACCAAGTAATAGGGCTTAACTTGAGGAGCTCTACAGCTCAGTTGTGTCCCCTGCTTTTTTAAAAAGAGTTGTTTTCAAAGGCTGCAGGTTCTTACCACTGTTGCTTGTTACAGATGAATTATAGCCCTGAACTTTCAATGGTACTTAAAGGCACAGACAGGTGCTTCCTATAGACATAAGAGCCCAAGTCTTGTGGTCATAACCAGTGGTAATAACCCGGGCAGAAGGGTGCAAGGCTTCTTGTGTTTGTAAGTGGTAACAGAAGGCTTTCTCTTGATGGTACCCTATCACAAGCTACACTGTCTATTCTTTTTCCTGGTTAGTGTTTCCTTGCTTTGTTTTCACTACATAGCTCCTTTCTATTCATAGCATTGGCTGTCCTGAACCAGGCAGTCCTTGAAACCAGTGATTTGCCTGTCTTGCCAGGATTACACTCTGAGCTACCATCCAGAGGGAAGCAACCTGCTGAGGTTAGACTGCTCTCTCTCCAGGTTTCCCCTATGAACATGCAAATGGCAGTCCTGCCTGGTCTTTCTTTTTTTTTATCCTTTTTAAAAAATGTTTATTTAGTTATATATTTATTAGATATAAGTAAACTGTAGCTGTCTTCAGACACTCCAGAAGAGGGTGTCAGATTCTGGAGAATCTAAATCCCTCTTATGGTCTGCATATGATGTACATAAACACAGCCTCACATATACTTCTAAAAATTTAAAGATGGGTGGGGCCACTGAAAGGGCTCAACAATTAACAGCATTGTCTCCTCTTCCAGAGAAACTGGGATCAACTACCAGCAACTATATGGTGGCCCATCTCCAGTTCCAGGGGATCTGATACTCTGTTCTGGCTTCTGTGGGCACAGTATACACATGCAAATCACCCTTACACTAAAATTAAAATACATCATTGAGAGAGAGGAAAGAGTGCTTTTGAGAGAGAGAGGGGGGAGGTCATCGTACCTCTTGACAGGTCTGAAAAATCAGAGTTTCATCACTCACAAATAAAAGCAGCAAAATATTTTTTAAACAAACTCTGCCATTTACCTTTAAAAATATCAAGAAAACAAGTAAGTTCTATGAGCAACAGTTATATTGACTGTATCTAAAGGATAGTCATGAGCATATTCTCTAAACAGAAAAAGGTCTGGTAATCTTAGAAATGGAAAAGAGAAACCAAGTATTTCTTCATATAAAAGCATACAGTAAGTGAATATTTAAAACTACAAGAGGCTACAGTGTGGCATGGCAGTGGAGATTGTTCCAACCTTGGGAAAGTCACACGTGAACCCCTTCAAGTTGGGGTTGCAGGGAGGTGATGATTGGTTCTTTCCTATGAGGGTTCTTTTGTGCCTCTTCCTTCCACGATTAGGAAGGTTTGCAATTACATAATGAGGCAGCTCAGCCAAGCCCTTAATTTGGAAATAGGACTAGAGGATAGGATACACCTGAAGACAGACAGCCATTGCTCTGTGTTCTTGATGCTTCAATGGAAGCATCTGGTATTCTGTGTGCAGTGTGATAGGTCCCATTCCAGAGGCATAGGTAAGAAGCAGGTTCCTGGCACTCTGAAAGAAAAGGACCTAGGAGAAGCCCCGAGGGTGGGTGTGGATAGGACATTGCCTGAGCCTCCTTTGGCTCAGATCTGTACCCTTGGATTGGTTGGACCCTCACTAGGATCCCCAAATTAACCCTACTGACATCTAGGTTAGTCATTTGAGCTCTAGTTGGATTCCCTTGACTGACCTGTTGGCCCCTATGGCCACCCTAAGTCAGCTCCCAGATCCTGTGCCACCTAGGCTCAGACTTGACACGCTATGTCTGTTAACAACAAAATCAGGGTGCCAGACTCACAGGAGACATTTCTTACATTTAGATTACGTTCAGTTTGGGGGAAACAGAGGACAACACAGACGTTGGTTGAGGCCAATATACAGTTTAGTAAGCAAATACTGATCAGATGCGCCAA
The DNA here is from genome assembly GCF_978045245.1 of Mus caroli. Classification (NCBI taxonomy): domain Eukaryota; kingdom Metazoa; phylum Chordata; class Mammalia; order Rodentia; family Muridae; genus Mus; species Mus caroli. The sequence continues at coordinate 726,685 of NW_028227319.1, read as the reverse complement.
GACCTGCTACAGCGATGGAAACAGGTTTAACCATGCTGCTCCAGTGCCAGCCATGGCTTTGCCTGTCTGCATTGTATTTCTATGATATGCCAACGGAGCAGGTGCTCACCAAGGATTTGCTCTGGGGATGCTTACCCAGTGGTGGTCACAATTAGTAAACTTCTAAGCTAAAGAACAGTTCCCCATCTAGCACAGTCGTTAGAGCACTAGGTTATTAATCTCAGGTTCGTTGGTTTGAGCACAAATTTGGACGAGATGTTATTTTAGTTGGGTCTCGACTGGAGACAATGCTGGCACTTCCCAGGAGTGCCCCATGGTTGGGGTTCTCCTTTCTGTATCTCTGACGTTAGAACTGGTGGTAGGGAGCATTTGGTGGGTTTTTTGCTCTGCTTGAAGCAGCACTGGGTGTACTAAATTGCAGTGGGTGCAAGTGTTACAGACTCTACACTAGTTTGACATTCTCGAGCAATTGGGGCACTGGGTAGTCTTGGATTACCCTTTTCACGTAGATTCGAAACTCAGTTCTTTTGGTGTTTACTGAATTCAACCAGAGGATTCCAAGATATCCCTCTTAGAAAGACTAGCTGGAGCTTCTCTTTAAGGCTTGTTGGTCCTAACCCTAGAGGATTGTCACTTAGGGTCTGAGAGGATCTTCCTGGGTTCAAATCTTGGACCAGTCCTCTTCTTTTGCCAATCAAACCCTGAGGATTAAAAGTCAACCTTGGCTCCTTAGAAGGTATGACTAAACAAATGAAAATGGAAATTCGTAAGTACACAAAGTGGTATTTTTGGTTGGTTTCTTTGGACCTTGTTTTCTGTTTTAGGCAGAGTCTTGTTCCTTTACCTTAGGCTGCTCCTGACAAAGTCAAGGATAGCTGCATTTCTAATCTTCATGCTTTCACTTCTTGTGTGCTGGAAAGATAGGCATGTGTATTAATCTGGTGTTCAGTTTGGAACTCAGGCTTAGGCAAGCAATTAGATGAGCTACAGCATCAGCACATAACTCAAAATGTCCACCAATTATTGTTGGCATTATTCAAATTAGCCTGAAGGACACAAATATTGGAAAATGTTGGAATTAAAAAAAAATCAATCCAGCTGCTCTGGCAAATCAGGGAGAACTGGAGCAGGCCTCTGAGATGCACCAGCTTCTAGTCAGGTCTTTGGTGTATTTGACATACCCTGAGCTACATGAGAAGAAACACAAATAGCTAAAAAAGGATTGTGAGACTAGCTGCAAGACATGTGGCTGGCAAATAAAAACCACTTTGAAATTTGCCAGTAGCCCTTAAGTGCAAATCTGGTTCCAGATCACTGGCCTTTAATCATCACTAGTTTGCTTGGGTCCAACCCACAGGACCCATAAAAGTAGTCAAGAGCCTGTGACATCTTCAGATTTGCCGGAATAGCATTTTTCAGGTTCCCTGGTGTGCAGATCTAAGAAAGGAGAGGTGCTGCCAAACCTGGCTAGGGTCTCACCTTTGCGAATCTGCCTTGGAACTTCCCTTTTTTCCATAATCTCCATAAAAAGGCAAAGGATTTATACATTTAAGAAGACCTTGCACTTTGGATAGGAAACATACTCCAAGAACCACAGTCAGCCCTCTGGCCTCTGTAGAGTCCTGACTGAGCCTGGGTCTTTCAGCTCAGTGTTTTGAAATCACAAGGTGGATTCCTGTGCAGAGAATGAATAGATGCCAGTAGGAAGAATGAGTCCTTCTAGGGTTCTGTGAGCTGGAAGGCGCAGTGTGGACGTAACCGAACAAGCCTCAGATTCTGCCGAATTTTCACCACTGGGTAAAGTGCCAGACACCATGAAAGAAGAGAGGGACTCCTCTAAGGAGTTGCTTCGGGCATCTCTCTGGGGTGGGAGGCTTGATTCGAACCCTGATACCTCTGGTGCTCTGGTGTCTACACTTCGAGGCTCCCAGCGAAATCTTCAAGGTCCTGAACAGTGGCCAGGCTTCCAAGGTGGCATTCAGTCCTGCGACTGTACATGTGGGATGCAGAGAAGGCCCTGATTTCTTCTATCCAGCCTTACAGAATCAGCTGAGCTCTCTCCTTTTTCAGTAGGGGGCTGCCCCAACTTCTCTCTCAGCATCACTTTCATGCTCTTAGCTAATAGGCAAAAGTAACTCTTAGCTACTTTTAGAAGAGGCAAAAGTAGGTGTTAGCTGAAAGAAGAGGTCATTAATAAGGGAAGAACTAAATACATTTAGCTCTTTTGTCCACTGCCCCCACAACCCCGGCCCCCTGGCTGGTTCCCAGGCTGACTTTGAAATCTCCTTAACCTAGCCTCAGAAGTACTGCCCATACAGGAGTGAGTGATATCCATGTCACTTCATGTTTTTAGTAACAACCTCACAAAGGCAAATTTAGTCTATTCTGGTCTACATGGCTGATAAAACCCGGGAGAGGGTTTATTTTTGTTTTTTAAATAAAACAAGCTGTGATGGATCAGCTCTTATCAGTGCGAAAGTCTTTTACTTCCCTCGACTAGAGAGGGAGGCAGAAAACAGACTAGAAGATGGATGAGCAGGAAGGCCAAAAGAAGAGAGGTTGCTTGTTTGACAGTGACTGTGGACTGAAATAATGATTGGGGACATGGGAGGGTCCAGGGAGAATAATAATTTTAGTGAATTAACCCGGTTAATTAATGGGTGATCTTCGGTGTGAATTTCTATTTAAGAATAAGAGCCAGTTCTGTGACTTCTAACATTCTTTCAAGGTGGGAAAAAGACTGCTGTTGGACTATGATTTGGACTCCAGTAAATTGGTCTGTGGTTTAGGGAGCACTCTGAAAGGAAAAAAAAAAAAAAACCAGATACTTTGAGTCCAAGAACAGTGATTGTTGGGATAACCTTCCTGGAATAAGCACACGGAAACAACTGAAAGTGGAAGAGAGATGTCAACGGTGGACCAAGCCAAGACAGCTCCTGCAAGTCTTTGTAACTTCATTTTATACTTTAAAACCATAAGGTAGGGTGGACAAGCTAGTGTTTAAGTGTTGGCATCAGTCAGCAGGCTGGGAAGGGCACTGGGCCACTGCCTCACCTGGCTCTTTAGGCCTCTCTGGTTCAGGTAGCAAGTGAAGCTGGGCTCTGCAAACAGAGTGCAAGCAACACTTTAGTTAACAACTAAGGAAATCAATCAATTGACACCAAATAATTGTTTTGGTAAAGCTAGTTTTACTTCACTATATTCTGGGAAATGGACTGGTCACTCACTGTGTCTTTGATAACGTATATCTTGTTAGTGACTCTCCTTTCTTTCCTTTGTCCTTCCATCTTTTTCTATTTCCTTCCACCGTCTCCTCCTTACTCCCATCCTCCTTCCTTCTGTTGCACTGAAGAGTGCAGAGTGGCTATTGGCATGGTTTGTGAAGAATTACCCCTAGAGTACTACTCCAGGTGTTTGTGTTCTGGCTAGAGTATCAGCTGGCTTTAAACCACAGAGTCATCAACCTGGAGGAGGAAGGGAGAGGAGGTCAAAGGCAGTAATAGAGTCTAAGCTGGAGCCAACAGACTCTGTTCTATTTTCTTAATCGATTGTCTTCTAGACAGCATCTTGGCACACAGCTCAAAATGGACTTGATTTCTCTGCCCCTTGCTCTTTCTTTCCCTCTCCACTTCTCCTCCCATTTTCCCAGGCAGGCTTCACATCCAATACACAACCAAGAATGATCTCAACCCCTCCACCCTTTAAAATGTATTAATCATTTCACTTGTTTATATTTCAAGTGTTATCCCCCTCCTGCTCTCCCCTCCCTGAGGCCCAACTTTTCCCCCTCCCCACCCAGCCACTCCCACCTAATCCCTCTAGTATCCCCCTTCTCTGGGGTATCAAGCCTCAACAGGACCAAGTGCCACCCCTCCCACTGACGCCAGACAAGGTAGTTCTCTGCTACATAAATAATTTTAGTCATGAACCCGCCCATGTATACCCCTTTAGTTGGTAGATTACTCCCTGGGAGCTCTGAGGGGTCTGGTTAATTGATACTGTTGTTCGTCCTGTGGTGTTGCCATCCCCTTCTGCTCCTTCAGCCCTTCCCCTAATTTTTCCATTGGGATCCCCACACTCAGTCCAATAATTTCTGTGAGTTTCTCCATCTGTCTTAGTCAGTTGCTGACAGAGGCTCTCAGAGGATATACAGACATACAAGGCTCCTGTCTGTAAGTACATCTTGGCATCAGCAGTAGTGTTGGGGTTTTGTGTCTGTGGGTAGAATACAGTGCTATAGTCTCTGGATGGCCTTTCCTTCAGTCTCTGCTCCATTTTTGTCCCTAAATTTCCTTTAGACAGAGACAATTTTCGGTATTTTTTTTAAATGGGTGAGTGTCCCCATCCCTCAACTGAGTCCCATGTCCATCTCCTGGATGTAGTCCCTTCAGGCTCCATCTCCCCTGTATTTCAGCTGTTGTTATGCCATTGAGTTCTGGGAACCTCTTGAATTCCTGGCATCTGGGAATTTCTAGTGCATCTCCTAGTTCCCCAAACCCCGCTGCTACTTATTCCTATTCATTCTCCTGGACCTCTAGATGTCTCTCCTGTCTCTTCCCATACCTGACCCTGTCCTTCCTCCTTTCTTCCCCTCCCTTTCTCTCTCCCACCCTGATACCCCCTTCCTCTTCCTGCCATGATTATTTTGTTACCTCTTCTAAGTAGGTTTGAATAACGGACACTTTGGTCTCCCTTCTTGAAAACTTCATTTCACTTTTAGTTGTCCCATGGGTATTCTGAGCTTTTGGGCTAAAATCCACTTATCGGTGAGTACATACCATGCAAGGCCTTTTGGATTTGGGTTACCTCACTCAAGAAAATATTTTCTAGTTCCATCCATGTGCCTACAACTTTTATGTTGCGATTATTTTTTAATATCTGAGTAGTATTCCATTGTGTAAATGTACCACAGTTTCTGTAACAATTCTTCCATAGAGGGACATCTGGGTTGTTTCCAGCTCATGGTTATTAAAAATTAGGGTTCAGTGAACACATTGGTGCACGTATCTTTGTTCTGTGTTGTAGCATCTTTAGAGTATATGACAACACACTGGAGCATGTGAAACCACAGTGGAGAATGTGACACCACGGTGGAGCATTGTGACACCACAGAGGAGTAGGGTGACAGCACCGTGGAGCACTGTGACAACGCAGAGGAGCACTGTGACACCACAGAGGAGCACAATGACACCACAGTGGAGGAGTGTGACAACAGAGTAGAGCAGTGCAACATCAGAGTGAAACGTGAAAAATTAACCACTGTGACCACTGTGACAGCACAGTGGACCACTGTGGCATCAGAGTGGAGCATTGTGACATGACAGGTGAGCACTGTGACACGACAGTGCAGCAGTGTGACAGTGAGGGGAGCACACTTACATCACTGTGGAGAACTGTGTCAAAAAGGTGGAACACTGTGACACAATGGTGTAGCAGTGTGACATCACAGTGGAGCACTGTGACAACACAGAGCAGCACGTTTACAGTAGAGTGGAGCACTGTGACATGACAGTGGAGCACTGTGATACCACAGTAGAGCACTGATAAACCACAGTGAGCACTGTGACACAACAGTGGACCACTGTGATACCACAGTGCAGCACTGTCTCCCCACAGTGAACCACAATGAAACTACAGTGGAGAACTCTGACAACACAGTGGAGCATGTGACACCACAGTGGAGCATTGTGACACCAGAGTGGAGAACTGTGATACCACAGTGTCATACTGTGACACCAAAGTGGAGCATTGTGACAACGAAGTGGAGCACTGTGACACCACAGTGGAGCACTGTGAGATCACATTAGAGCAGGGTGACAACAGCGTAGAGAAGTGGGACATCACAGTGGAGCATTGTAAAACCACAGTTGAGCACAGTGACAGAGAAACCCTAACAAACGTGAAACATAAAAAAATAACACTGTAGGAACTGAAATATGGAAAGAAAAAGTGAAAATCATCAAATATGAGAAAATCACACTGTAGACCTTGAATATGGCGATAAACCCTGAAAAACGTCGAAAATTAAAAACTCACAATGTAGGACCTGGAATATTGTGAGAAACCCTGAAAAACAGTGGAAATTTAAAAACTTACACTCTACGACCAGGTATATGGCGACAAATACTGAAAAATGTGAAAAATGATAAACTCAAACGGTAGGAACAGAAATATGATGAGAAACCCTGAAAAACGTGGAAATTTAAAAACAAACACTGTAGGACACTGTGGCAAGAAACACTGAAAAAAAAACGTGGAAAATGAGAAACTCACGCTGTAGGACCTGGAATATGTGAAGAAACCTGGAAAAAGGTGGAAAATGAGACAACCACACTGTAGGACCTGGAATGTGTCTAGAAACCCAGAAAGAGGGGAAAATGAGAAAATCATAATGCAGTACCTGGAATATCGCAAGAAACCCTGAAATACGTGAAAAATTAAAAACTTACCCTGTAGGACCTGGAATATGGCAAGAAAACGGAAATTCATTGAAAATGAGAAAATCACACTGTAGGACCTGGAATATGGAGAGAAACCTTGAAAATCGTAGAAATTAAAAACTCACACTGTAGGACCTGGAATATGGCGAGAAAACCTGAAGAACGTGGAAAATAAAAATATAACAGTGTAGGACCAGGGACATGGCAAGAAATTATGGTGGCTCACAACCATCCGTAACGAGATCTGGCTCCCCCTTCTGGAGTGTCTGAGGACAGCTACAGTGTACTTACATATAATAAATAAATAAATCTTTAAAAAAAAAAAAAGAAGAAAATTAGAAAATAACACTGCAGGACCTGGTATAAGGCTAGAAACACTGAAAAATGAGAAACTCAAACTATAGGACTTGGAATATGTTGAGAATCCTTGACAAACATGGAAAATTGAAAACTTACACTATAGGACTGGGAATATGGCAAGAAATTCTGAAAATCATGAACAATGAGAAAATCAAACTGTAGAAGCTGGAATATGGCAAGAAACCCTGAAACACGTGGAAAATTAAAAACTCACACTGTAGGTCCTGGAATCTGGCAAGAAACTCTAAAAAACATGGACAATGGAAATTAAAACTGTAGGAACTGGGATATGGTGAAAAACTCTGAAAAATGTGGAAAATTAAAAATTAAACCTGTAGGACATGGAATATGGCTAGAAACCCTGAAAAAGGTGGAAAATCTAAAATGACACTGTAGGACTTGGAATATAGTAAGAAAATCTTTAAAAAGTGGAAATTAAAAAAAAAACTAACAGTGTAGGACCTAAAATATGACAAGAAAAATTCAAAATCCTGAAAAATGAGAAAATCAAACTGTAGGACATGGAATATGGCAGGAAAACCTGAAAAAAATTGAAAATAAAAAACTCACACCCAATAACCTGCAAATTATGAAAAATGAGAAAATCACACTGTAGGACCTGGAATATGGAGAGAAACAATGAAAGACTTTGAAAATGAGAAACCCAAACTCTAGGATCTGGAATATGCTGAGAAACTCTGAAAAACTTGGAAAATTAAAAACTCACACGGTTGGATCTGGAATATGTTGAGAAAACCTGAAAAAGGTGGAAAATAAGAAACTCACTCTGTAGGACCTGAAATATGGCAAGAAACCCAGAAAAAGGTGGAAAATGAGAAAATAACACTGCAGGACCTGGTATAAGGCTAGAAACACCGAAAAATGAGAAACTCAAACTATAGGACTTGGAATATGTCAAGAAACCTTGACAAACATGGGAAATTGAAAACTTATACTATAGGACTGGGAATATGGCAAGAAAACCTGAAAAATCACAGAAAATGAGAAAATCACATTGTAGAATCTGGAATATGGCAAGAAACCCTGAAACACGTGGAAAATTAAAAACTCACACTCTAGGACATGGAATATGGTGAGAAGAACTGAAAAATGTGAAAAATGAGAAACTCAAACTATAAGAACTGGAATATGGAAAGAAAACCTTAAAATTGTGGAAAATGAGAGAATCACACTGAAGGACCTGTAATATGGTGAGAAATCCTGAAAAACGTGGAAAATTAAAAACTCACACTCTAGGACCTGGAATATGGCAAGATTCCCTATAAAACGTGGAAAAGGAGAAACTCACACTGGAGGACCTGGAATGTGGCAAGAAACCCTGAAAGAGGTGGAAAATGACAAAATCAAACTGCAGGACTTGGAATATGGCAAGAAACCCAGAAGGAGGTGGAAAATGACAAAATCACACTGCAGGACTTAGAATATGGGAGAAAACCTGAAAAAATCGGATAATTAAAAAACCTAAAAATAATGAAAAATGAGAAAATCAAACTGCAGTACCTAGAATATGGCAAGAACCCCTGAATAATGTGAACAATAAGAAACTCAAATGGTAGGATATGGAATATGGCAAGAAACACAGAAAACCGTGGAAAATTAAAAACTCACACTGAAGGACCTGGGATATGGTGAGAAAACCTGAAAATCATGAAAAATGATAAAATCTCACTGTAGGACCTAGAATATGGCAAGAAACACTAAAAAACGTGGAAAATAAGAAATTCAAACTGCAGGACCTGGAATATGGCAAGAAACCCTGGAAAACGTGGAAAATTAAAAACTAACATTGTAGTAACAGGAATATGGAGAGAAAACCTGAAAAACGTGGAAAATGAGAAACTCACATTGTAGGACATGGTTTATGGAAAGAAAACCTGAAAAAGTTGGACAATTAAAAACTCACACTCTAGGATCTGGAATATGGCAAGAAAACCTGAAAATCATGAAAAATGAGAAAATCACACTGTAGGATATGGAATATGGCAAGAAACAATGAAAAACATGGAAAATGAGAAATTCAAACTGCAGAACCTGGAATATGCTGAAAAGACCTGAAAAACGTGGAAAATGAGGAACTCAAACTGCAGGACCTATATATGGCAAAAACTCTGAAAAACATTCAAAATGAGAAACTCACACTATAAGACCTGGAATATGAAAAGAAACCCTGAAAAACATGGAAAATAAAAAACTCACACTGTAGGATCTGGAATATGGGAAGAAAACTGAAAAATCATGAAAAATGAGAAAATCATACTGTAGGATCTGGAATATGAAGAAAACCATGAAAAACGTGGAAAATTAAAAACTCACACTGTAGGATATGGAATATGGCAGTAAACCCTGAAAAAGTTGGAAATTTCAAAACTCACACTCTAGGACTTGGAATATGACAAGAAACTCTGAAAAATGTGGAAAATTAAAATCAAACAGTGAATGACCTGGAATATGGCAAGAAACCCTGAAAAACGTGGAAAATGAGAAACTCACACTCTAGGACCTGGAAAATGGAGAGAAACCCAGAAAAAGGTGGAAAATGAGAAAATCACACTAATGGACCTGGAATGTGTCTAGAAACCCAGAAACAGGGGAAAAAATGAGAAATCATACTGAAGTACCTAGAATATCGCGAGAAACCCCGAAAAATATGGAAAATTAAAAACTTACCCTGTAGGACCAGGAAGAGGGCAAGAAAACCTGAAAATCGTTGAAAAGGAAAAATCACACTGTAGGACCTGGAATATGGCGAGTAACTATAAAAACGTGGATAATTAAAAAATCACACGGAAGGCCTGGAATATGGCAAGAAATCCTGAAAAATGTGGAAAATGAGAAAATCACACTGTAGAACCTGGAATATGGTGAGAAACCCTGTATAGTCGAATAATGAGAAAATCACACTGTAGGACCTGGAATATGGTGAGAAACCCTGAAAAATTCGAAAAATTAGAAAATCACACCTTAGGAACTGGAATCTGGTGAGAAACCCTGAAAACGTCAAAAAATGAGAAAATCGTACTGTAGTACCTAGAATATGGCGATTAACCATGAAAAATGTCGAAAATTAAAAACTCACACTGAAGGACCTGGAATGTGGCAAGAAACAGAGAAAATCTTGGAAAATTAAAAACTCACACTGAAGGACCTGGAATAGGGAGAGAAATCCTGAAAAATAGGGAAAATGAGAAAAGAACACTTTAGGACTTGGAATAGGGTGAGAAACCCTGTATAGTCGAATAATGGGAAAATCACACTGTAGTACCTGGAATATGGCGAGAAACCCTGAAAAACATGGATAATTAAAAACTCACACTGAAGAACTGGAATATGGCGAGAAATCCTGAAAAATGTGGAAAATGAGAAAATCACACTGTAGGACCTGGAATATGGTGATAAACCTTGAAAAAGTCGAAAAATGAGAAAATCACACTGTAGGACCTGAAATATGGTGAAAAACCATTAAAGGATCTAAATATGAGAAAATCATACTGTAATACCTAGAATATGGCAATAAAAACACTGAAAAATCTCGATTATGGCGAGAAACCATGAAAAAGTGGAAAATTAAAAATTCACACAGTATTACACATAATATGGCGAGAAATACGGCAAGAAAACCTGAAAAAGGTGGAAATGAGAAAATCACACTGTAAGACCCAGAATATGAGGAAAAAACCTGAAAAACGTGGAAAATTAAAAATTCTCATAGAAGGACCCAGAATATGGCGAGAAAACCTGAAAAAGGTTGAAAATGAGAATAATCACAATATAGAACCCAGATTACGAAAAAACTTGAAAAACTTCGAAAATGAGAAAATCACACTATAGGACCCAGAATATGCCGAGAAACTCTGAAAACCTGGAAAATTAAAAATACACTCTGTGGGACCCAGAATATGGCGAGAAAAGCCGAAAAAAGTAGAAAATTACAAACTCACACTGAAGGACCCCAAATATGGCCAGAAAACTGAAAAAGGTGGAAAATGAGAAAATCACACTGTAGGACCCAAAATTACCAATAAACTTGAAAAACGTGGAAAATGAGAAAATCACACTGCAGGACCCAGAATATGCCGAGAAACCCAGAAAAACGTGAAAATTAAAAATTCACATTGTCAGACAGAGAATATAGGAGAAAACATGAAAACAGAGGAAAATTAAAAACTCACACTGTATTACCCAGAATATGGCGAGAAATACAGAAAAACGTGGAAACTTAAAAATTCAAACTGAAGGACCTGGAATATGGCAAGAAAACCTGAAAAACCTGGAAATGAGAAAATCACACAGTAGGACACAGAATATGGTGAGAAATACTGAAATTCGTGGAAAAATTAAAAATTCACACTGAAGGACCTGGAAAATGGCAAAAAAACCTGAAAAACTTGGAAATGAGAAAATCACACTGTAAGACCCTGAATATGACGAAAAAACCTGAAAAACTTGGAAAATTATAAATTCACAGTAAAGGACCCGGAATATGGCGAGAAAACCAGAAAAACGAGGAAAATTAAAAACTCACACTGAGGGACCCAGAATATGGCGAGAAAACCTGAAAAAGGTGGAAAATGAGAAAATCAAACTGTAGGAACCAGAATTACAAAAAACTTGGAAAAGGTGTAAAATGAGAAAATCACACTGCAGGACCCAGAATATGCTGAGAAACCCTGAAAAACGTGAAAATTAAAAATTCACACTGTCGGACCCAGATTATGGCGAGAAACCCTGAAAAAAGTAGAATATTAAAAACTCACACTGAAGGACCCCAAATATGGCGAGAAAACCAGAAAAATGTGGAAAGTGAGAAAATCACACTGTAGGACCCCGAATTAGGAAAAAAACTTGAAAAAAGTGGAAAAAGTGAAAATCACACTGCAGCACCCAGAATATGCTGAGAAACGGTGAAAAACGTGAAAATTAAAAAATCACACTATCGGGTACAGAATATGGACAGAAACCATGAAAAAAGTGGAAACTTAAAAATTCACACTGTATTACCCAGAATATGGCGAGAAATACTGAAAAACCTGGAAAATTAAAAATTCACATTGAAGGACCTGGAATATGGCAAGAAAACCTGAAAAACGCAGAAATGAGAAAATCACACTCTGGACCCAGAATATGACAGAAAAACCTGAAAAATGTAGAAAATTAAAAATTCACACTGAGCAAGCCTTTAATATCAGCTCTAGGGAGTCAGAGGCAGGCGGATTTCTGAGTTCGAGGCCAGCCTGGTCTACAAAGTGAGTGCCAGGACAGCCAGGGCTACACAGAAAAACCCTGTCTCAAAAAACCAAAAAAAAAAAAAAAAAACTCACACTGAAGGACCCAGAATATGGCAAGAAAACCTGAAAAAAGTAGAAAATTAAAAATTCTCACTGAAGGACCCGGAATATGGCGAGAAAACCTGAAAAAGGTTGAAAATTAGAATAATCACACTGTAGAACAAAGATTACGAAAAAACTTGCAAAACTTCGAAAATGAGAAAATCACTCTGTAGGACCCAGAATATGCCGAGAAAAACTGAAAACCTGGAAAATTAAAAATACACGCTGTGGGACCCAGAATATGGCGAGAAAAGCCGAAAAAAGTAGAAAATTACAAACTCACACTGAAGGACCCCAAATATGGCGAGAAAATTTGAAAAAGGTGGGAAATGAGAAAAATCACACTGTAGGACCCAAAATTATGAATAAACTTGAAAAACCTGGAAAATGAGAAAATCACACTGCAGGACCCAGAATATGCCGAGAAACCCTGAAAAACGCGAAAATTAAAAATTCACACAGTCGGACACAGAATATGGCAAGAAACTATGAAAAAAGTGGAAAATTAAAAATTCACACTGTATTACACAGAATATGGCAAGAAATACTGAAAAACGGGGAAAATTTAATTCACACTGAAGGACCTGGAATACATCAAGAAAACCTGAAAAACGTGGAAATGAGAAAATCACACTGTAGGAACCTGAATATGATGAAAAACCCTGAAAAACGTGGAGAATTAAAAATTCACACTTGAAGGACCCCGAATATGGCAAGAAAACCTGAAAAAGTTTGAAAATGAGAATAAACACACTGTAGGACCCAGAAATACGAAAAAACTTGAAAAACGTGGAAAATTAGAAAATCACACTGCAGGACCCAGAATATGCTGAGAAACCCAGAAAAAACGTGAAAATTAAAAATTCACACTATCGCACCCAGAATATGGTGAGAAACCCTGAAAAAAGTAGAAAATTTAAAACTCACACTGAAGGATCCCAAATATGGCAAGAAAACAAGAAATAGGTGGAAAATTAGAAAATCACACTGTAGGACCAGAATGACTAAAAAACTTGAAAAACTTGGAAAATGAAAAAAATCACACTGCAGGACACTGCAGAATGTGCCAAGAAACCCTGAAAAACGTGAAAATTAAAAATTCACACTGTCGGACCCAATATATGGCAAGAAACCATGAAAAAAGTGGAAAATGAGAAAATCACACTGTATTACCAAGAATATGGTGAGAAATAACTGAAATTCGTAGAAAAATTAAAAATTCACAGTGAAGGGCCCAGAATATGGCGAGAAAACCTGAAAAACAAGGAAAATTAAAAACTCACACTGAAGGACCCAGAATATGGTGAGAAACCTGAAAAAGGTAAAAAATGAGAATAATCATACTGTAGGACACAGAATTGGGAAAAAACTTGAAAAACATCGAAAATTAGAAAATCACACTGTAGGACCCAGAATATGCCGAGAAACCCTGAAAAATTACAAATCTAAAAACTCATAATGAAGAACCCCAAATATGGCGAGAAAACCTGAAAAAGGTGGAAAATGAGAAAATCACACTGCAGGAACCAGAATATGCCGAGAAACCTTGGAAAAGGTGAAAATTAAAAATTCACATTATCAGTCCCAGAATATGGCAAGAAACCATGAAAAAAGTAGAATATTAAAAATTCACACTGTAGGACCCAGAATATGACCAAAAAAACAGAAAAACTTGGAAAACAAAATATTCACACTGAAGGACCCGGAATATGGCGAGAAAAACTGAAAATGTGGAATATTAAAAATACACGCTGTAGGACCCAGAACATGGCGAGAAACCCTGAAAAAAGTAGAAAATTAAAAACTCACACTGAAGGAACCCAAATATGGTGAGAAAACCTGAAAAAAGTGGAAAATGAAAAAATCACACTGTAGGACCCAGACTTACGAAAAAAATTGAAAATCGTGAAAAATGAGAAAATCACACTGCAGGACACAGAATATGCCGAGAAACCCTGAAAAACGTGAAAATAAAAAATTCACACTGTCAGACAGAGAATATAGGAGAAAACATGAAAACAGAGGAAAATTAAAAATTCACACTGTATTACCCAGAATATGGCGAGAAAACCTGAAAAAAGTAGAAAATTATAAACTCGCACTGAAGGACCCCAAATATGGCAAGAAAACCTGAAAAAGGTGGAAAATGAGAAATTCACACTGTAGGACCCAGAATTAGAAAAAAACTTGAAAAACGTTGAAAATGAGAAAATCACACTGCAGGAACAAATATATGCCGAGAAACCCTGAAAAACATGAAAAATAAAAATTCACACTGTGTAACACAGAATATGGCGAGAAACCATGAAAAAAGTGGAAAATTAAAAATTCACACTGTATTACCCAGAATATTCTGAGAAATATTGAAAAACGAGGAAAATTAAAAATTCACACTGAAGGACCCAGAATATGACCAAAAAACCAGAAAAAAATGGAAAACAAAATATTCACACTGAAGGACCCGGAATATGGCGAATAAAACTGAAAATGTGGAATATTAAAAATACACCAGAAATATGGCAATAAAACCTGAAAAACTTGGAAATGGGAAAATCACAGTGTAGGATCCAGAATATGACTAAAAAAACTGAAAAACGTGGAAAATTAAAAACTCACACTGAAGGACCAAGAATATCGCGAGAAAACCTGAAAAAGGTGGAAAATGAGAATGTCACACTGTAGGACCAAGAATTGTGAAAAAAGTTGAAAAATGTCGAAAATGAGAAAATCACACTGTAGGACCCAGAATATGACGAAAAAACCTGAAAAACGTGGAAAATTTAAAAAAAAACACGATGTAAGACACAGAATATGTCAAGAAACCCTGAGAAATTAGAAAATTAAAAACTCACACTGAAGGACCCCAAAATGGTGAGAAAACCTGAAAAAAGTAGAAAATTAAAAATTCATACTGAAGGACCCCCCATATGGCGAGTACACCTGAAAAAGTTGAAAAATGATAATAATCACACTGTAGTACCCAGAATTGCGAAAAAGCTTGAAAATCGTCGAAAATGAGAAAATCAAACTGTAGGACCCAGAATAGGCCTAGAAACCCGGAAAACTTGGAAAATTAAAACTACACGCTGTAGGACCCAGAATATAGCCAGAAACCCTGAAAAAATAGAAAATTACAAACTCACACGGAAGGACCCGAAATATGGCGAGAAAACCTGAAAAAGGTGGAAAATGAGAAAATAACACTGTAGTACCCAGAATTACGAAAAAACTTGAAACACGAGGAAAATGAGGAAATCACATTGCAGCACCCAGAATATACCGAGAAACCCTGAAAAACATGAAAATTAAAATTCACAATGTCGGACACACAATATGGTGAGAAAACATGAAAAAAGAGGAAAATTAAAAATTCACACTGTATTACCCAGAATATGGCGAGAAATACTGAAAAACGTGGAAAATAAAAGTCACACTGAAGGACGTGGAACATGGCAAGAAAACCTGAAACATGTGGAAATGAGAAAATCACACTGTAGGACCCAGAATATGACGAAAAAACCTGAAAAACGTGGAAAATTAAAAACTCACACTGAAGGACTCAGAATATGGAGAGAAAACCCGAAAAAGGGGAAAAATGAGAAAATCACACTGTAAGACCCAGAATTGTGAAAAAACTTGAAAAATGTCGAAAATGAGAAAATCACACTGTAGGACCCAAAATATGAAGAAAAAACCTGAAAAACGTGGAAAATTAAAATTTTGCCTATTAGCTAAGCGCATGAAAGTCATGCTGAGAGAGAAGTTGGGACAGCCCCCTACTTAAAAAGGAAAGAGCTCAGCTGATTCTGTAAGGCTGGATAGAAGAAATCAGGGCCTTCTCTGCATCCCACACGTACAGTAGCAGGACTGAATGCCACCTTGGAAGCCTGGCCTTGAAGATTTCGCCGGGAGCCTCGAAGTGTAGACACCAGAGAACCAGAGGTATCAGGGTTCGAATCAAGCCTCCCACCCCAGAGAGATGCCCGAAGCGACTCCTTAGAGGAGTCCCTCTCTTCTTTCATGGTGTCTGGCAGTTTACCCAGTGGTGAAAATTTGGCAGAATCTAAGGCTTGTTCGGTTAAATCCACACTGCGCCTTCCAGCTCACAGTACCCTAGAAGGACTCATTCCTCCTACTCGCATCTATTCATTCTCTGCACAGGAATCCACCTTGTGATTTCAAAATACTGAGCTGGGAGACCCAGGCTCAGTCAGGACTCTACAGAGGCCAGAGGGCTGATTGTGGTTCTTGGAGTATGTTTCCTATCCGAAGTGCAAGGACTTCTTAAATGTATAAATCGTTTGCCTTTTTATGGAGATTATGGAAAAAAGGGAAGTTCCAAGGCAGATTCGCAAAGCTGAGACCCTAGCCAGGTTTGGCAGCACCTCTCCTTTCTTTGATCTGCGCACCAGGGGACCTGAAAAATGCTAGTCCGGCAAATCTGAAGAGGTGACAGGCTCTTGACTACTTTTTGGGTCCTGTAGGTTGGACCCAAGCAAACTAGTGATGATTAAAGGCTAGTGATCTGGAACCAGATTTGCACTTAAGGGCTACTGGCAAATTTCAAAGCAGTTTTTATCTGCCAGGTTGACTTTTAATCCTCAGGGTTTGATTGGCAAAAGAAGAAGACTGGTCCAAGATATGAACCTAGGAAGATCCTCTCAGACCCTAAGCGAGAATCCTCTAGGGGTAGGACCAACAAGCCTTAAAGAGAAGCTCCAGCTAGTCTTTCTAAGAGGGATATCTTGGAATCCTCTGGTTGAATTCAGTAAACACCAAAAGAATTGAGTTTCAGATCTACCTGAAAAGGGTAATCCAAGACTACCCAGTGCCCCAATTGCTCGAGAATGTCAAAACTAGTGTAGAGTCTGTAACACTTGCACCCACTGCAATTTAGTACACCCAGTGCTGCTTCAAGCAGAGCAAAAGACCCACCAAATGCTCCCTACCTCCAGTTCTAATGTCAGAGATACACAAAGCAGAACCCCAACCATGGGGCACTCCTGGGAAGTGCCAGCATTGTCTCCAGTCGAGACCCAACTAAAGTAACATCTCGTCCAACTTTGGGCTCAAACCAACGACCCTGAGATTAATAATCTCGTGCTCTAATGACTGTGGTAGATGGGGAACTGTTCTTTAGCTTAGAAGTTTACTAATTGTGACCACCACTGGGTAAGCATCCCCAGAGCAAATCCTTGGTGAGCACCTGCTCCATTGGCATATCATATAAATACAATGCAGACAGGCAAAGCCATGGCTGGCACTGGAGCAGCATGGTTAAACCTGTTTCCATCGCTGTAGCAGGTCTTTGCACATCTGATCAGTATTTGCTTACACAACTGTATATTGGCCTCAACAGACGTCTGTGTTGTCCTCTGTTTCCCCCAAACTGAATGTAATCTAAATGTAAGAAATGTCTCCTGTGAGTCTGGCACCCTGATTTTGTTGTTAACAGAGATAGTGTGTCAAGTCTGAGCCTAGGTGGCACAGGATCTGGGAGCTGACTTAGGGTGGCCATAGGGGCGAACAGGTCCGTCAAGGGAATCCAATTAGAGCTCAAATGACTATCCTAGATGTCAGTAGGGTTAATTTGGGGATCCTAGTGAGGGTCCAACCAATCCAGGGGTACGGATCTGAGCCAAAGGAGGCTCAGGCAATGTCCTATCCACACCCACCCTCGGGGCTTCTCCTAGGTCCTTTTCTGTCAGAGTGCCAGGAATCTGGTTCTTACCTATGCCTCTGGAATGGGACCTATCACACTGCACACAGAATACCAGATGCTTCCATTGAAGCATCAAGAACACAGAGCAATGGCTGTCTGTCTTCAGGTGTATCCTATCCTCTAGTCCTATTTCCAAATTAAGGGCTTGGCTGAGCTGCCTCATTATGTAATTGCAAATCTTCCTAATCGTGGAAGGAAGAGGCACAAAAGAACCAGCATAGGAAGGAACCAATCATCACCTTCCTGCAACCCCAACTTAAAGGGGTTCACGTATGACTTTCCCAAGGTTGGAACAATCTCCACCGCCATGCCACACTGTAGCCTCTTGTAGTTTTAAATGTTCACTTACTGTATGCTTTTATTTGAAGAAATACTTGGTTTCTCGTTTCCATTTCTAAGATTACCAGACCTTTTTCTGTTTAGAGAATATGCTCATGACTATCCTTTAGATACAGTCAATATAACTGTTGCTCATAGAACTTACTTGTTTTCTTGATATTTTTAAGGGTAAATGGCAGAGTTTGTTTAAAAAATATTTTGCAGTTATTTATTTCTGTGAGTGATGAAGCTCTGATTTTTCAAACCTGTCAAGAGGTACGATGAAATCCCCTCTCTCTCTCTCAAAAGCCCTCTTTCCTCTCTCTCAATGATGTATTTTATTTTTAGTGTAAGGGGGTTTTACATGTGTATACAGTGCCCACAGAAGCCAGAACAGAGTATCAGATCCCCTGTAACTGGAGATGGGCCACCATATAGTTGCTGGTAGTTGAGCCCAGGTTCTCTGGAAGAGGAGACAATGCTGTTAATTGTTGAGCCCTTTCAGTGGCCCCACCCATCTTTAAATTTTTAGAAGTATATGTGAGGCTGTGTTTATGTACACCATATGCAGACCATAAGAGGGATTTAGATTCTCCAGAATCTGACACCCTCTTCTGGAGTGTCTGAAGACTGCTACAGTGTACTTATATCTAATAAATAAATAAATAAATAAATAAATAAATAAATAAATAAATAAATAAACAAACAAACAAACAAACATTTTGTAAAAAGGATAAAAAAAAGAAAGACCAGGCAGGACTGCCATTTGCATGTTCATAGGGGAAACCTGGAGAGAGAGCAGTCTAACCTCAGCAGGTTGCTTCCCTCTGGATAGTAGCTCAGTTGTAAACCCGCAAGACAGGCAAATCACTGATTTCAAGGACTGCCTGGTTCAGGACAGCCAATGCTATGAAGAAGAAGGAGCTATGTAGTGAAAACAAAGCAAGGAAACACTAACCAGGAAAAAGAATAGGCAGTGTAGCTTGTGATAGGGTACCAACAAGAGAAAGCCTTCTGTTACCACTTACAAACACAAGAAGCCTTGTACCCTTCCGCCCAGGTTATTACCACTGGTCATGACCACAAGACTTGGGCTCTTATGTCTATAGGAAGCACCTGTCTGTGCCTTTAAGTACCATTGAAAGTTCAGGGATATAATTCATCTGTAAAAAGTAACAGTGGTAATAACCTGCAGCCTTTGAAAACAACTCTTTTTTTAAAAAAGCAGGGGACACAACTGAGCTGTAGAGCTCCTCAAGTTCAGCCCTATTACTTCGTAGGGAAACAGCCTCAGTGTCCAGAGCTGAGGTCTCACAGGCAAACTGCTGCAATTTTTGAGTACCATCTAGAGAGAGAAAAGATATGATGTGGTTGCTTAATTTATGTATTTTATTATTTCTATTTGTTGTTTTGTTTTATTTTATTTGGTTTTAGATAAGGCTTCAGTCTGAAGCTCTGGATGACCCAGGACTGACTACATGTGTTAATTAGGGTTTCACAGCTGAGAACAGACACCAAGAGCAAGGTAAGACTTAGAAAACCCGACATTCAGGGTGGCTCAAGCTCTTAATGAGAGCACTCGGGAGGCAGAGGCAGTCAGTTTCTGAGTTCGAGGCCAGCCTGGTGAAAGAAAGACAGACAGACAGATCAGTAAAATAAAAGCCAGAACCTTCTCTGCTTTTGTTTTCTTTTGCCTCGAGGTAGGGTTTCTCTTGGTGTAGCCCAGGCAGTCTGTTCTGGAACTATCAGTGTAGGCTTGGGTAGCCTCAAACTCACAGAGGTCCTCTCTGCCTGCCTGCCTTTGCCACCCACACAGCCTGGCAGAAGCCAGAATCTCTTTTTCCCTCTTATTTATATATTTGTTTGCTTGTTTGTTTGCTTGCTTGCTTGTTTGTTTGTTGTTATTATTACTATTAGTTTTCAATGTAAGTGTGTGTGTGTGTGTGTGTGTGCTGTATCTGCTGCCTATATGACTACATTTCAGAAGAGGGCACCATAACCTAGAACAAGTCACCATGCAACTCCTGAGAATTAATTTAAAAAAAAAATTCTAATCACATAGAAAGTAGATATCTGTGAGGCTGTCAGAGAGCTTTTTAAGGATTACTGTAAATAATAAAAATTGTGTGTCTTTTACCAAACAACAGAAGGGAAGGGAGGTGGTGTGCCTGCATGTCTGTTGTCTGCATGTCTAATTCCTTGTTCTGTCACTCGGTTGAACATTGACACATTGACCTCACCATGCTGAAAGGCGACATGTGGATGGCGGCCATCTTGTCTGCTGACTGACCACCCTTCTCAAGATGGCTGACTGTCAAGACACCTATTGTTCCAGGTTGCTTCTGTTTCTTCCCCTTCTTTCCCAGCTACTAGTGGAATAGAACTTAACTGAATCCAGTGCAGAAGAGTCAGGAATCACTGAAAAGCCACCAGCAGCCATGGCCACATGTTTTTTCTCTTGCTTTTTGTCTATTACTTCTTTATTATTTTTAGGAGGGAGGGGCGTTCAAGACAGTGTTTCTTTGTGTAGCCCTGGGTGTC
Organism: Mus caroli; assembly: GCF_978045245.1. Lineage (NCBI taxonomy): Eukaryota > Metazoa > Chordata > Mammalia > Rodentia > Muridae > Mus > Mus caroli. The sequence goes on along the minus strand of NW_028227319.1, from coordinate 705,956 downwards.
TTGGAACTCACTCTGTAGACCAGGATGGCCTGGAATGCAGAAATCTGCCGGCCTCTGCCTGCCAAGTGCTGGGATTAAAGGGGTGCTCCACCACACCCGGCTTCCTTGTTTATTTCTAAGAATCCGTGGGAAATATGGTTTCTTTAATCTGTGTACCCTAGACTAACACAAACATGCACACTCACAGGGAGTGAGAGAGAAAGATAAGGAGGAATGACATGAATTTTAGGAAAAAGAGATATTAATGGATTAATATTACTTCTATTCATACATATATACAAACATACACAGAATTAGAGTAGAGCTGAGGCAATTGTGGAACTCACCTTTAGCCTCAGGCAGATTTCTTCATTCAAGGTCACCCTGGCTTACAGAGGGAGTTCCAAGTCAGCCAGGGCTGCACAGAGAAACCCGTTCTGAGAAAAAAATTATAATTGAAAGAAAGAAAGAAAAAAGAAAGAAAGAAAGAAAGAAAGAAAGAAAGAAAGAAAGAAAGAAAAAGGATAAAAAGTTTTTAAAAATTAAGAAAAAAAAAATTACCAGATTACCATCAAGCACACACAACAATGGCTGTCTTCAGGTGTATCCTTTCAGCCTCCAAAACAAAAAGCAATGGCTGTCTGTCTTCAGGTGTATCCTATTCTCGAGTCTTATTTCCAACCTAAGAGCTGGGCTGAGCTGCCTCATTATGTAATTGCAAACCTTCCTTGGTTTGTCTTTTCCATTTCTAAGACTAACAGACCTTTTTCTATTTAGAGAATATGCTCATGACTGTCCTTTAGATATAGTAAATATAACTGTTGCTCATAGAACTTGTTTTCTAGGAATTTTTAAAGGTAAATGGCAGAGTTTATTTATAAAAAATATTTTGCATTTATTTATTTGTGTAAGTGATGAAGCTCAGGTCTTCAAACTTGTCAGGAGGTATGATTACCTCCCCTCTCTCTCACCCCCTCTCTCCTCTCTCTCAATGATCTATTTTATTTTTAGTGTAAGGGTGTTTTGCATGTGTATGCTGTGCCCACAGACTCCAGAACAGAGTATTAGATCCCCTGGAACTGGAGATGGGCCACCATATATATACTGGTAATTGAGCCCAGGTTCTCTGGAAGAGGAGACAATTCTCTTAATTGTTGAGCCCTCTCTGTAGCCCCATCTTTCCTTATTTTTTTGAGTATATGTGAGGCTGTGTTTATATACATCATATGCAGACAATAAGAATGATTTAGATTCTTCAGAATCGGACACCCTCTTCTGGAGTGTCTGAAGATAGCTACAGCATACTTAAATATAATAAATAAATAAATCTTTAAAAAGAAAAGGAAAAGTAAAAAAAAGACCAGGCATGCCATATGCATATTCATAGAGGAAACTGGAAGAGACCCCAATCTAACCTCAGCAGGGTGCTTCCTTCTGGATGGTAGCTCACAGTTTCATCCCAGCAAGACAGGCAAATCACTGAGTTCAAGGACAGTAAGGTTCAGGACCACCAAGGTTAGGAAGGGAAAGGGGCTATGTAGAGAATACAAACCGACAAAACAACAACAAGGAAAAAGAAGTGACAGTGTAACTTGGGGGTAGGGTACCAACTAGAGAAAGCCTTCTGTTACCACTTACAAACACCAGTAGCCTTGCACCCTTCTGCCCATGTCCCTGTCTACCTTTCTAGGAATTGTTAGGATGCCAGGGGGTGGGGGAATCCAGATTAACTTTTTAATAACAAAGAATTGGCCTTTTATGTCTATTGGAAGCCCATCTCAGTGCTTTTAACTACCACTGAAAGTTCAGGGCTGTGACTCAACTGTAACAAGCAACAGTGCTAAGATTCTGCAGCCTTTGAAAACAACTTTTTTTTTTTAATTGGGGGACACAACTCAGCAGTAAAACCCCTCAGGTTCAGCCATAATACTTGTTAGGAAAACAGTCTCAATGTCCAGAGCTGAGGTCTCATGGGTGAACTGCTTCAAGCTCTGAGTATCATCTAAAGAAAGAAAAGATATCATGTGGTTGCTTAATTTATTTATTTTATTATTTCTATTTTTTGTTTTGTTTTGTTTTGTTTTAGATAATGCCTCACTCTGTAGCTATGGCTGACCTAGGACTGACTACATGTCTTAATTAGGGTTTCACAGCTGAGAAACAGACACCATACCAATGTAAGACTTAGAAAACCCAACATTCAGTGGTGGCTCGAGCTCTTAATGAGAGCACTCCGGAGGCAGAGGGCAGTCAGTTTCTGAGTTCGACGCCAGCCTGGTTAAAAACAGGGTCAGGCAGGGCAGGGCTAGGCTAGGCAGGGAAGGGCTGGGCTAGGCAGGGATATACAGGGAAGGGCTAGGCTAGGCAGGGCTTGGCAAGGCAGGACTAGGCAGGGCTTGGCAAGGCAGGGCTAGGCAGGGCTTGGCAAGACAGGGCTAGGGAGGGCTGGGATAGGCAGGGCTAGGCTGGGCTAGGCTGGGCTAGGCAGGGCTAAGCTAGGCTAGGCAAGTCAGGGCCATATTCTGGGTCCCATAGTGTGAATTTTTAAATTTCACGATTTTCAGGGTTTCTCGGAATATTCTGGGTCCTGCAGTGTGATTTTCTCATTTTCCAAGTTTTTCAAGTTTTTTCATTAATCTGGGTCCTTCAGTGTGATTTTTCTCATTTTCCACCTTTTTCACGTATTCTCGCCATAATCGGGGTCCTTCAGTGTGAGTTTTTAATTTTCTAATTTTTTCATGGTTTCTTGCCATATTCTGCATCCTACAGAGTGTATTTTTAATTTTCCACGTTTTTCAGGTTTTCTGGGCATATTCTGGGTCCTACAGTGTGATTTTTCTCATTTTCCACTTTTTTCAATTTTTTTCGCATTTCTGTGTCCTACATTATGATTTTCTCATTTTCCACCTTTTTCAGGATTTCTTGCTCTATTTGGGGTCCTTCAATGTGAGTTTTTAATTTTCTACTTTTTTCAGGGTTTCTAGCCATATTCTGGGTACTACAGCATGTATTTTTAATTTTCTACTTTTTTCAGGTTTTCTGGCCATATTCTGGGTCCTTCAGTGTGAGTTTTTAATTTTACTTGTTTTTCAGGTTTTCTCGCCATATTCCCGGTCCTTCGGTGTGAATTTTTAATTTTCCACGTTTCCAGGATTTTTAGTCATATTCTGGGTCCTAGAGTATGATTTTCTCATTTCCACGTTTTTCAGGTTTTCTTGCCATATTCCAGGTCCTTCAGTGTGAATTTTTAATTTTCCACGTTTTTCAGTATTTCTCGCCATATTCTGCGTAATACAGTGTGAATTTTTAATTGTCCACTTTTTTCATGGATTCTCCCCTTTTTCTGTGTCCGACAGTGTGAATTTTTAATTTTCACGTTTTTCAGGGTTTCTCAGCATATTCTGGATCCTGCAGTGTGATTTTTCTCATTTTCCACGTTTTTTCGATTTTTTTATGTAATTCTGGGTCCTACAGTGTGATTTTCTCATTTTCCACTTTTTCAGGTTTTCTCCCCATATTTGGGGTCCTTCTCTGTGATTTTTTTTATTTTCTACTTTTTTTCAGGTTTTCTCGCAATATTCTGGGTCCTTCAGTGTGAGTTTTTTAATTTTCCTCGTTTTTCAGGTTTTCTCGCCATATTCGGGGTCCTTCAGTGTGAATTTTTTAATTTTCCACGTTTTTCAGGTTTTTTTTTTTGTCATATTAAGGGTAACACAGTGTGAATTTTTAATTTTCCAATTTTTCATGGTTTCTCGCCATAATCAAGATTTTTCAGTGTTTTTATCGCCATATTCTAGGTATTACAGTATGATTTTCTCAATTTTCGATATTTTCATGGTTTGTTACCATATTTCAGGTCCTACAGTGTGATTTTCTCATTTTTTCGACTTTTTCAAGGTTTATCACCATATTCCAGGTCCTAAGATGTGATTTTCTCATTTTTCCCACATTTTTTCAGGATTTCTCACCATATTCCTGTTCTTCAGTGTGAGTTTTTAATTATCCATGTTTTTTCAGGGTTTCTCGCCAGGTACTACTGTGTGATTTTCTCATTATTCGACTATACAGGGTTTCTTACCCTATTCCAAGTCCTACAGTGTTCTTTTCTCATTTTCCCTGTTTTTCAGGATTTTTTGCCATATTCCAGGTCCTTCAGTGTGAGTTTTTAATTTTCGACATTTTTCATGGTTAATCGCCATATTCTAGGTACTACAGTATGATTTTCTCATTTTTTCGACATTTTCAGGGTTTCTCACCAGATTCCAGGTCCTACAGTGTGATTTTTCTAATTTTTTCGAGTTTTTCAGGGTTTCTCGCCATATTCCAGGTCGTCCTACAGTGTGATTTTCTCATTATTCGGACTATACAGGTTTTCTCACCATATTTCAGGTCCTACTGTGTGATTTTCTCATTTTTAGACTTTATAGGGGTTTCTACCATATTCCAGGTCCTACTATCTGATTTTTCTCATTTTCCACATTTTTCAGGATTTCTTGACATATTCAAGGCCTTCAATGTGATTTTTTAATTTTCCACGTTTTTTCAGGGTTTCTCGCCATATTCCAGGTCCTTCAGTGCCATTTTCTCAATTTCCACATTTTTTCAGGATTTCTTGCCATATTCCAGCCCCCTGTTTGAATAATTAATTATCCACGTTTTTTCATGGTTTCTCACAATATTCTGGGGACCTACAGTTTGATTTACTCATTTTTCGACTTTTTCCAGGGTTTTCTCACCATATTCCAGGTCCTACACTGTGATTTTCTCATTTTCCACATTTTTTCAGGATTTCTTGCCATATTCCAGGTCTTTAGTGTGATTTTTTAATTATCCACGTTTTTTTTTTTTTTTTTGGTCTCTCACCATATTCCAAGTCCTTCAGTATGAGACCTTAATTTTCGGCATTTTTCAGTGTTTATCTCCATATTCCAGGTCCTTCAGTGTGAGGTTTTAATTTTCTACTCTTTTCAGTGTTTCTTGCCATATTCTGGGTCCTACAGTGTGATTTTTCTCATTTTCCACTTTTTTCAATTTTTTTTCGCATTACTGTGTCTACAGTATGATTTTCCTTATTTTCCACCTTTTCAGGTTTTCTCGCTATATTTGGGGTCCTTCAGTGTGAGTTTTTTAATTTTTCTACATTTTTCAGGGTTTCTCGCCATATTCTGGGTCGTACAGAGTGTATTTTTAATTTTCCACGTTTTTTCAGGGTTTCTCGGCATATTCGGGGTCCTACAATGTGATTTTCTCATTTTCCCCTTTTTTTAATTTTTTTCGCATTACTGTGTCCTACAGTATGATTTTCTCATTTTCCACCTTTTTCAGGTTTTCTCGCTATATTTGGGGGTCCTTCAGTTTGAGTTTTTAATTTTCTACTTTTTTTCAGGGTTTTCTCGCCATATTCTGGGGTCCTACAGCGTGTATTTTTTATTTTTCTACATTTTTTCAGGTTTTCTCGCCATATTCCAGGTCCTTCGGTGTGAATTTTTAATTTTTCCACGTTTCCAGGATTTTTTAGACATATTCTGGGTCCTACAGTATGATTTTCTCATTTCCACGTTTTTTCAGGTTTTCTTGCCATATTCCAGGTCCCTATAGTGTGAATTTTTTAATTTTCCACGTTTTTCAGTATTTCTCGCCATATTCTGCGTAATACAGTGTGATTTTTTAATTTTCCACTCTTTTCATGTTTTCTCGCCATATTCTGTGTCCAACAGTGTGGAATTTTTAATTTTCCAAGTTTTTTCAGGGTTTCTTGGCATATTCTGGGTCCTGCAGTGTGATTTTTTCTCATTTTCCCACTTTTTTCATTTTTTTTTCCATAATTCTGGGTCCTCCAGTGTGATTTTTCTCATTTTCCACCTTTTCCAGGTTTTTCTCGCTATATTTGGGGTCCTTCAGTGTGAGTTTTTTAATTTTCTACTTTTTTCAGGGTTTCTCGCCATATTCTGGGTACTCCAGCGTGTATTTTTAATTTTCTACTTTTGTCGAAAAATGAGAAAAATCACACTGTAGGACCTGGATTATGGTGAGGAAACCCTGAAAAAAGTCGAAAAAATGAGAATATCTTACTGTAATACCTAGAATATAGCGATAAACGCTGATAAATGTCGAAAAATTAAAAACTCACAATGACGCTGTAATACCTAGAATATAGCGATAAACGCTGATAAATGTCGAAAATTAAAACTCACAATGACGGACCTAGAATATGGCGAGAAATTTTAAAATATATGGAAAATGAGAAAAGCACACAGTAGGACTTGGAATATGGCGAGAAACACTGAAAAACGTGGATAATTAAAAAAAATCACACTTAAAGCCTGGAATATTTCAAGAAATCCTGAAAAATGTGGAAAATGAGAAAATCACACTGTAGGACCTGGAATATGGTGATAAACCCTGAAAAAGTCAAAAAATGAGAAAATCACACTGTAGGACCTGAAATATGGTGACAAACCATGAAAGAATTGAAAAATGAGAATATCATACTGTAATACCTAGAATATGGCGATAAAATCACTGAAAAATCTCGAAAATAAAAAACTCACAAAGGACCTGAAATATGGCGAGAAAACCTGAAAAAGGTGGAAAATAAGAAAATCATACTGTAGGACCCAGAATATGACAAAAAAAAACCTTATAAACGTTAAAAATTAAAAATTCACACTGTAGGACCATGTATATGGCGAGAAAACCTGAAATAGGTAGAAAAAGAGAAAATCACACTGTAGGACCCAGAATTGCAAAAAAACTTGAAAAACGTCGAAAATGAGAAAATCACACTGTAGGACCCAGAATATGAGGAGAAACCCTGAAAAAGTAGAAAATTAAAAATACACGCTGTAGGAACCAGAATATGGTGAGAAACCCTGAAAAAAATTAAAAAATTAAAAACTCACACTGAAGGACTTGGAATATGGCAAGAAAACCTGAAAATCTTGGAAATGAGAAAATCACACTGTAGAACACAGAATATGACGAAAAAACCTGAAAAAAGTGGAAAATTAAAAATTCACACTGAAGGACCCAAATATGGCGAGAAAACCTGAAAAAGGTGGAAAATGAGAAACTCACACTATAGGACCCAGAATTACTAAAAAAACTTGAAAAGGGTCAAAAATGAGAAAGTCACTCTGTAGGACTCAGAATATGCAGAGAAACCATGAAAAACGTCAAAAATTAAAAATACACTATGTAGGACCCAGAATATGGCGAGAAACCCTGAAAAAAGTAGAAATTAAAAAACTCAAACAAAAGGACCCGGGATACTGCGCGAAAACCTGAAAAATGTGGAAAATGAGAAAATCACACTGTAGGACCCAGAATTAGGAAAAAACTTCAAAAACATGGAAATGAGAAAATCACACTGCAGGACCCAGAATATACCGAGAAACCCTGAAAAAAGTAGAAAATAAAAAACTCACACAAAGGAACCCTAATACAGTGCGAAAACCTGAAAAGGGTGGAAAATGAGAAAATCACACTATAGGACCCAGAATTACGAAAAAACTTGAAAAACGTGGAAAATGAGACAATCACACTGCAGGACCCAGAATATGCCGAGAAACCCAGAAAAACGTGAAAATTAAAAATTCACACTGTCGGATCCACAATATGGCAAGAAACCATGAAAAAAGTGGAAAATTAAAAATTCACACTGTATTACCCACATATGGCGAGAAACACTGAAAAACGTGGAAAATTAAAAATTCACAGTGAAGGACCTGGAATATGGCAAGAAAACCTGAAAAACGTGAAAATGAGAAAATCACACTGTAGGACCCAGAATATGATAAAAAAAAAACTTTAAAACTTTTAAAATTAAAAATTCACACTGTATGACCCAGAATATGGCTTGAAATCCTGAAAAAAGTAGAAAATTAAAAACTCACAGTGAAGGAACCCAAATAAGGCAAGAAAACCTGAAAAAGGTGGAAAATGAGAATAACAATCTGTAGGACCCAGAATTACGAAAAAACTTGAAAAACGTGGAAAATGAGAAAATCACACTGCAGGACCCAGAATATGCCGAGAGAACCAGAAAAACGTGAAAATTAAAAATTCACACTGTCGGATACAAAATATGGCAAGAAACCATGAAAAAATTGGAAAATTAAAAATTCACACTGTATTACCCACATAATGGCAAGAAACACTGAAAAAAGTGGAAAATTAAAAACTCACACTGAAGGACCTGGAATATGGCAAGAAACCCTGAAAAACGTGGAAATGAGAAAATCACACTGTAGGACCCAGAATATGACGAAAAAATCATAAAAATTTTTAAAATTAAAAATTCACACTGTAGGACCCAGAATATGGCGAGAAACACTGAAAAACGTGGAAAATTTAAAATTCACACTGTAGGACGCAGAATATGGCAAGAAACCCTGAAAAACTTGGAAAATTTAAAATTCAAACTGTATGACCCAGAATATGTCGAGAAACCCTGAAAAAAGTAGAAATTAAAAAACTCACATGAAAGGACACCAGATACAGCGCGAAAACCTGAAAAAGGTGGAAAATGAGAAAATCACACTGTAGGACCCAGACTTAGGAAAAAAACTTCAAAAACATGGAAATGAGAAAATCACTCTGCAGGACCCAGAATATGCCGAGAAACCCTGAAAAACATTAAAATTAAAAATTTACACTGTCGGACCCAGAATATGGCGAGAAACCATGAAAAACGTGGAAAATTAAAAATTCACACTGAAGGACCTGGAATATGGCAAGAAAACCTGAAAATCGTGGAAATGAGAAAATCACACTGTAGCACCAAGAATATGATGAAAAAACCTGAAAAACGTAGAAAAATAAAAATTCACACTGAAGAACCTTGAATATGGCTAGAGAACCTGAAAAACCAGGAAAATTAAAAACTCACACTGAAGTACCCAGATTATGGCTAGAAAACCTGAAAAACATGGAAAATTAAATATTAACACTGTAGGACCCAGGATATGGTGAGAAACATTAAAAAATGGGGAAAATTCAAAATTCACACTGTAGGACCAGAATATGGCAAGAAACCTTGAAAAACGTGGAAAATTAAAAATTCACACTGAAGGACATGGAATATGGCAAGAAAACCTGAAAAAGGTGAAAATGAGATAACCACACTGTAGAACACAGAATATGGCGAGAAAACCTGAAAAAGGTGGAAAATGAGAAAATCACACTGTGGTAGGACCCAGAATTACGAAAAAACTTGAAAACTGTGGAAAAATGAGAAAATCACACTACCGGACCCAGAATATGCCGAGAAACCCAGAAAGAACGTGAAAATTAATAATTCACACTATTGGACCCAGAATATAGTGAGAAAACCTGAAAAACGTGAAAATTAAAAATTCACACTGTCGGACCCATAATATGGCAAGAAACCATGAAAAAAAAGTAGAAAATTAAAAACTCACAGTGAAGGAACCCAAATATGGAGAAAAAACCTGAAAAAGGTGGAAAATTAAAAATTCACAGTGTAGGACCTGAATATAGCAAGAAACCTTGAAAAAGGTGGAAAATTAAAAATTCACACTGTAGGAGTCAGAATATGCCGAGAAAACCTGAAAAGTTGGAAAATGAGAAAAATCACACTGTAGGACCCAGAATATAACAAAAAAAAAAACTTAAAAACGTTTAAAATTAAAAAATCACACTGTAGGAGTCAGAACATGCCGAGAAAACCTGAAAAGTTTGAAAATGAGAAAATCATATTGTAGGACCCAGAATATGACAAAAAATAAAAACTTAAAAAAGTTTAAAATTAAAAATTCACACTGTAGGACCCAGAATATGGCGAGGAACTCTGGAAAACGTGGAAAATTTAAAATTCACACTGTAAGACCCAGAATATGGCGGGAAAACCCTGAAAAAGTAGAAAATTAAAAACTCACAGTGAAGGAACCCAAATAAGGCGAGAAAACCTAAAAAAGGTGGAAAATGAGAAAATCACACTGTAGGACCCAGAATTACGAAAAAACTTGAAAAACGTGGAAAATGAGACAATCACACTGCAGGACCCAGAATATGCCAAGAAACCCAGAAAAACGTGAAAATTAAAAATTCACACTGTCGGATCCACAATATGGCAAGAAACCATGAAAAAAGTGGAAAATTAAAAATTCACACTGTATTACCCACATATGGCGAGAAACACTGAAAAACGTGGAAAATTAAAAATTCACAGTGAAGGACCTGGAATATGGCAAGAAAACCTGAAAAACGTGGAAATGAGAAAATCACACTGTAGGACCCAGAATATGATAAAAAAAAACTTTAAAACTTTTAAAATTAAAAATTCACACTGTATGACCCAGAATATGGCTTGAAATCCTGAAAAAAGTAGAAAATTAAAAACTCACAGTGAAGGAACCCAAATAAGGCAAGAAAACCTGAAAAAGGTGGAAAATGAGAATAACAATCTGTAGGACCCAGAATTACGAAAAAACTTGAAAAACGTGGAAAATGAGAAAATCACACTGCAGGACCCAGAATATGCCGAGAGAACCAGAAAAACGTGAAAATTAAAAATTCACAGTGTAGGACCTGAATATAGCAAGAAACCTTGAAAAAGGTGGAAAATTAAAAATTCACACTGTAGGAGTCAGAATATGCCGAGAAAACCTGAAAAGGTGGAAAATGAGAAAAATCACACTGTAGGACCCAGAATATAACAAAAAAAAAAACTTAAAAACGTTTAAAATTAAAAAATCACACTGTAGGAGTCAGAACATGCCGAGAAAACCTGAAAAGTTTGAAAATGAGAAAATCATATTGTAGGACCCAGAATATGACAAAAAATAAAAACTTAAAAAAGTTTAAAATTAAAAATTCACACTGTAGGACCCAGAATATGGAGAGGAACTCTGGAAAACGTGGAAAATTTAAAATTCACACTGTAAGACCCAGAATATGGCGGGAAAACCCTGAAAAAGTAGAAAATTAAAAACTCACAGTGAAGGAACCCAAATAAGGCGAGAAAACCTAAAAAAGGTGGAAAATGAGAAAATCACACTGTAGGACCCAGAATTACGAAAAAACTTGAAAAACGTGGAAAATGAGACAATCACACTGCAGGACCCAGAATATGCCGAGAAACCCAGAAAAACGTGAAAATTAAAAATTCACACTGTCGGATCCACAATATGGCAAGAAACCATGAAAAAAGTGGAAAATTAAAAATTCACACTGTATTACCCACATATGGCGAGAAACACTGAAAAACGTGGAAAATTAAAAATTCACACTGAAGGACCTGGAATATGGCAAGAAAAGCTGAAAAACGTGGAAATGAGAAAATCACACTGTAGGACCCAGAATATGATAAAAAAAAACTTTAAAACTTTTAAAATTAAAAATTCACACTGTATGACCCAGAATATGGCTTGAAATCCTGAAAAAAGTAGAAAATTAAAAACTCACAGTGAAGGAACCCAAATAAGGCAAGAAAACCTGAAAAAGGTGGAAAATGAGAATAACAATCTGTAGGACCCAGAATTACGAAAAAACTTGAAAAACGTGGAAAATGAGAAAATCACACTGCAGGACCCAGAATATGCCGAGAGAACCAGAAAAACGTGAAAATTAAAAATTCACACTGTCAGATCCACAATATGGCAAGGAACCATGAAAAAATTGGAAAATTAAAAATTCACACTGTATTACCCACATAATGGCAAGAAACACTGAAAAACGTGGAAAATTAAAAATTCACACTGAAGGACCTGGAATATGGCAAGAAACCCTGAAAAACGTGGAAATGAAAAAATCACACTGTAGGACCCAGAATATGACGAAAAAATCGTAAAAAATTTTAAAATCAAAAATTCACACTGTAGGACCCAGAATATGGCGAGAAACACTGAAAAACGTGGAAAATTAAAAATTCACACTGTAGGACGCAGAATATGGCAAGAAACCCTGAAAAACTTGGAAAATTTAAAATTCAAACTGTATGACCCAGAATATGTCGAGAAACCCTGAAAAAAGTAGAAATTAAAAAACTCACACGAAAGGACCCCGGATACAGCGCGAAAACCTGAAAAAGGTGGAAAATGAGAAAATCACACTGTAGGACCCAGAATTATGAAAAAAACTTCAAAAACATGGAAATGAGAAAATCACTCTGCAGGACCCAGAATATGCCAAGAAACCCTGAAAAACATTAAAATTAAAAATTTACACTGTCGGACCCAGAATATGGCGAGAAACCATGAAAAAAGTGGAAAGTTAAAAATTCACACTCTATTTATTACCCACATTATGGCGAGAAACACTGAAAACGTAGAAAATTAAAAATTCACACTGAAGGACCTGGAATATGGCAAGAAAACCTGAAAAACGTGGACATAAGAAAATCACACTGTAGAACCCAGAATATGACTAAAAAACCTGAAAAACGTCGAAAATTAAAAATTCACACTGAAGGACCTTGAATATGGCGAGAAAACCTGAAAAACGAAGAAAATTAAAAATTCACACTGAAGGATCCAGAATATGGCGAGAAACCCTGAAAAACTTGGAAAATTTAAAATTCACACTGTACAACCCAGAATATGGCGAGAAACCCTGAAAAAAGTAGAAAATTAAAAATTCACAGTGAAGGACCCCAAATATGGCGAGAAAACCTGAAAAAGTTGGAACATAAGAAAATCACACTGTAGGACACAGAATATGACGAAAAAAAACCTTAAAAACATATAAAATTAAAATTTCACACTGTAGGACCCTGAATATGACAAGAAACATTGAAAAACTTGGAAAATTTAAAATTCACACTGTAGGAAGCAGAATATGGCGATAAACCCTGAAAACTTGGAAAATTTACAATTCACACTCTTCGACCCAGAATATGGCGAGAAACCCTGAATAACGTAGAAAATTAAAAACTCACTGAGAAGGACCCCAAATATGGCAAGAAATCCTGAAAAAGGTGGAAAATGAGAAAATCACACTGTAGGACCCAGAATTACGAAAAAACGTGAAAAACGTGGAAAATGAGAAAATCACACTGCAGGACCAAGAATATGCCTAGAAACCCTCAAAAACCTGAAAATTAAAAATTGTCACTATCGGACCCAGAATATGGAGAAAAACCCTAAAAAACGTGAAAATTAAAAATTCACACTTGTCGGACACAGAATATGGCAAGAAACCATGAAAAAATTGGAAAATTAAAAAATCACATTGAAGGACCTGGAATATAGCAAGAAAACCTGAAAAACGTTGAAATGAGAAAATCACACTGTAGAACCCAGAATATGAAGAAAAAACCTGACAAACGTCGAAAATTAAAAATTCACACTGAAGGATCTTAAATATGGCTAGAAAACCTGAAAAGCCAGGAAAATTAAAAACTCACACTGAAGGACCCAGAATATGGCCAGAAAACCTGAAAAACATGGAAAATTAATTATTAACACTGTAGGACCCAGAATATAGCCAGAAACACTGAAAAACGTGGAAAATTAAAAATTCACACTGTAGGACCAGAATATGGCAAGAAACATTGAAAAACGTGGAAAATAAAAAATTCCCAATGTAGGACCCAGAATATGCCGAGAAAACCTGAAAAAGGTGGAAAATGAGAAAATCACACTATAGGACCCAGAATTACGAAAAAACTTGAAAAACGTGGAAAATGAGAAAATCACACTGCAGGACCCAGAATATGGCAAGAAAACATGAAAAACGTGAAAATTAAAAATTCACACTATCGTACCTAGAATATGGCAAGAAAAACTGAAAAAAAAGTAGAAAATTAAAAACTCACAGTGAAGGACCCCAAATATGACGAGAAAACCTCAAAAAGGTGGAAAATGAGAAAATCACACTGTAGGACACAGAATTACGAAAAAACTTGAAAAACGTGGAAAATCAGAAAATCACGCTGGAGGACCCAGAATATGCCTAGAAAGCCTGTAAAACTTGAAAATTAAAAATTCACACTCTCAGACCCAGAAAATGGCAAGAAACCATTAAAAAAGTGGAAAATTAAAAATTCACACTGTATTACTCAGAAAATGGCGAGAAATACTGAAAAACGTGGAAATTTAAAAATTCACACTGAAGGACCTGGAATATGGCAAGAATACCTGAAAAACGTTGAAATGAGAAAATCACACTGTAGAACCCAGAATATGACGAATAAACCTGACAAACGTGGAAAATTAAAAATTCACACAGAAGGATCTTGAATATGGAGAGAAAACCTGAAATACGAGGAAAATTAAAAACTCACACTGAAGGAAGCAAAATATGTTGAGAAAACCTGAAAAACATGGAAAATTAATTATTATCACTGTAGGACCCAGAATATAGCCAGAAACACTGAAAAACGTGGAAAATTAAAAATTCACACTGTAGGTCAAGAATATGGCAAGAAACCTTGAAATACGTGGAAAATAAAAAATTCCCAATGTAGGACCCAGAATATGCCGAGAAACCTGAAAAAGTTGGAAAATAAGAAAATCACACTATCGGACACAGAATTACGAAAAAACTTGAAAAATGTGGAAAATGAGAAAATCACACTGCAGGACACAGAATAGGCCGAGAAAGCCTGAAAAACGTGAAAATTAAAAATTCACACTCTCAGACCCAGAAAATGGCAAGAAACCATTAAAAAAGTGGAAAATTAAAAATTCACACTGAAGGACCTTGAATATGGCGAGAAAACCTGAAAAACGAGGAAAATTAAAAACTCACACTGAAGGATCCAGAATATGGCAAGAAAACCTGAAAAACATGGAAAATTAAATATTAACACTGTAGGACCCAGGATATGGGGAGAAACCCTGAAAAACTTGGAAAATTTAAAATTCACACTGTACAACCCAGAATATGGCGAGAAACCCTGAAAAAAGTAGAAAATTAAAAATTCATAGTGAAGGACCCCAAATATGGCGAGAAAACCTGAAAAAGTTGGAACATGAGAAAATCACACAGTAGGACACAGAATATGACGAAAAAAAAACCTTAAAAACATATAAAATTAAAATTTCACACTGTAGGACCCTGAATATGACGAGAAACATTGAAAAACTTAGAAAATTTAAAATTCACACTGTAGGAAGCAGAATATGGCGATAAACCCTGAAAACTTGGAAAATTTAAAATTCACCCTCTTCGACCCAGAATATGGCGAGAAACCCTGAATAACGTAGAAAATTAAAAACTCACAGAGAAGGACCCCAAATATGGCGAGAAATCCTGAAAAAGGTGGGAAATGAGAAAATCACACTGTAGGACCCAGAATTACGAAAAAACGTGAAAAACGTGGAAAATGAGAAAATCACACTGCAGGACCGAGAATATGCCTAGAAACCCTCAAAAACCTTAAAATTAAAAATTGACACTATCGGACCCAGAATATGGAGAAAAACTCTAAAAAACGTGAAAATTAAAAAATCACACTTGTCGGACACAGAATATGGCAAGAAACCATGAAAAAATTGGAAAATTAAAAAATCACATTGAAGGAGCTGGAATATGGCAAGAAAACCTGAAAAACGTTGAAATGAGAAAATCACACTGTAGAACCCAGAATATGAAGAAAAAACCTGACAAACGTCGAAAATTAAAAATTCACACTGAAGGATCTTAAATATGGCTAGAAAACCTGAAAAGCCAGGAAAATTAAAAACTCACACTGAAGGACCCAGAATATGGCCAGAAAACCTGAAAAACATGGAAAATTAATTATTAACACTGTAGGACCCAGAATATAGCAAGAAACACTGAAAACCTGGAAAATTAAAAATTCACACTGTAGGACCAGAATATGGCAAGAAACATTGAAAAACGTGGAAAATAAAAAAATTCCCAATGTAGGACCCAGAATATGCCGAGAAAACCTGAAAAAGGTGGAAAATGAGAAAATCACACTGTAAGACCCAGAATATGACGAAAAAACCTGCAAAACGTGGAAAATTAATAATTCACACTGAAGGACCCGGAATATGGCGAGAAAAACTGAAAAACGAGTAAAATTAAAAACTCACACTGATGGACCCAGAATAGGGCAAGAAAACCTGAAAGAAGTAGAAAATTAAAAACTCAGACTGAAGGAACTATGAATGAATATGGCGAGAAAACCTGAAAAGGTGGAAATGAGAAAATCACACTGTAGGACAGAGTATATGGCAGGGAAACCTGAAAACGTGGAAAATTAAAAATACACGCTGTAGGTCCCAGAATATGGCAGCAAACCCCGAAAAAAGTAGAAAATTAAAACCTCAAACTGAAGGACCCCCAATATGGCGAGAAAACCTGAAAATGGTGGATAATGAGAAAATCACACTGTAGGACCCAGAATTGCAAAAAAAATTGGAAAAGGTCGAAAATGAGAAAAACACACTATAGGACAAGAATATGCAGAGAAACCCTGAAAAAAATTGCAAAATAAAACATACACGTTGTAGGACCCAGAATATGGCAAAAAATCCTGAAAAAAGTAGAAAATTAAAAACTCACACTAAAGGACCTCGAATATGGCGAGAAAACCTGAGAAAGGTGGAAAATGAGAAAATCATACTGTAGGACACAGAATATGACGAAAAAAAACCTTAAAAACGTTAAAAATTAAAAATTCACACTGTAGGACCCCGTATATATCGAAAAACCCTGAAAAAGGTGGAATATGAGAATAATCACACTGTAGGACCCAGAATTGCGAAAAAACTTGAAAAACGTCATAAATGAGAAAATCACACTGTAGGACCCAGAATATGACAAGAAACCCTGAAAAATGTGGAAAATTAAAAATACACTCTGTAGGACCCAGAATATGGCGAGAAACCCTGAAAAGAGTAGAAAATTAAAAACTCACACTAAAGGACCACAAATATGGCGAGAAAACCTGAAAAAGGTCGAAAATGAGAAAATCACACTGTTGGACCCAGAATATGCCTAGAAACCCTGAAAAACGTGGAAAATTAAAAATTTACACTGAAGGACCCAGAATATCAGGAGAAAACCTGAAACAAGAAGAAAACTAAAAACTCACACTGAAGGACCCAGAATATGGTGAGTAAACCTGAAAAAAATAGAAAATAAAAATTCACATTGAAGGACCCCGAATATGGAGAGAAAAACTGAAAAAGGTGAAAAATGAGAATAATAATACTGTAGGACCCAAAATTGCGAAAAAACTTAAAAGACGTCGAAAATGAGCAAATCACACTGTAGGACCCAGAATAAGCCGAGAAACCCTGAAAACGTGGAAAATTAAAAATACACGCTGTAGGACCCAAGATATGTTGAAAAACCCTGAAAAATTAGAAATGTATAAACATACACTGAATACCCCAAATATGGCGAGAAAACCTGAAAAAGGTGGAAAATGAGAAAATCACACTGTAGGACCTAGAATTACGAAAAAACTTGAAAAACGTGGAAAATTAAAAATTAACAATGAAGGACTCAGAATATGGCAAGAAAACCTGAAAAATGAGGAAAATTAAAAATTCACAAGGTCGGTCCAAGAATATGGTGAAAAACCTGAAAAAAGTGGAAAATTAAAAATACAAGCTGTAGGACCCAGAATATGGGGAGAAACCCCCAAAAAAGTAAAAAATTAAAAACTCACACTGAAGGGCCCCAAATATGGCTAGAAAACCTGAAAAAGGTGGAAAATGTGAATATCACACTGTAGGACCCAGAATTACGAAAACTAGAAAAACGTGGAATATGAGAAAATCACACTGCAGGACCCAGAATATGCTGAGAACACCTGAAAAAC
>NW_028227319.1:655658-688131 GCF_978045245.1 Mus caroli | reverse complement strand
AGGACCCAGAATTACAAAAAAAACTTGAAAAACGTGGAAAATGAGAAAATCACACTGTAGGACCCAGAATATGGGGAGAAAACCTGAAAAAAGTAGAAAATTAAAAACTAACACTGAAGGACCCCCAAATATGGCGAGAAAACCTGAAAAAGGTGGAAAATGAGAAAATCACACTGTAGGACCCAGAATTGTGAAAAAACTTGAAAAAAGTGGAAAATGAGAAATTCACACTGTAGGACCCAGAATATGTTGAGAAACCCCTGAAAAACTTGGAAAATTGAAAATTCACACTGTAGGACCCAGAATTACGAAAAAATGTGAAAAACGTGGAAAATGAGAAAATCACACTGCAGAACCCAGAATATGCCTAGGAACCCTGAAAAAAGTGAAAATTACAAATTCACACTGTATTACCTAGTATATGGCGAGAAATACTGAAAAACGTGGAAAATTAAAAATTCACACTGAAGGACCCCGAATTTGGCGAGAAAACCTGAAAAAGGTTGAAAATGATAATAATCACACTTAGGACCCAGAATTGGGAATTAACATCAACAACGATGTAAATGAGAAAATGACAGTGTAGACCCAGAATATTCTGATAAACCCTGAAAAAAATGGAAAGTTAAAAATACACGCTGTAGGAATCAGAATATGGCAAGAATCCCTGAAAAAAAGTAGAAAATTAAAAACCCACACTGAAGGACCCCAAATATGGCGAGAAAACCTGAAAAAGGTGGAAAATGAGAAAATCACACTGTAGGACCCAGAATTACGAAAAAACTTGAAAAACGTGGAAAATGAGAAAATCACACTGCAGGACCCAGAATATACTGAGAAACCCTGAAAAATGTGAAAATTAAAAATTCACCCTGTCGGACCCAGAATATGTCAAGAAAACCAGAAAGAAGTGGAAAATTAAAAATTCACACTGTATTACCCAGAATATGGCGAGCAATACTGAAAAATGTGGAAAATTAAAAAATCACACTGAAGGACCTGGAATATGACAAGAAAACCTGAAAAACATGGAAACGGGAAAATCACACTGTAGGACCCGGAATATGACGAAAAAACCTGAAAAACGTGGAAAAATAAAAATTCACACTGAAGGACCCAGAATATGGCGAGCAAACCTGAAAAACGAGGAAAATTAAAAACTCACAGTGAAGGACCCCGGAATTTGGCCAGAAAACCTGAAAAAAATAGATTATTAAAAACTCACACTGAAGGACCCGGAATATGGCCAGAAAATCTGAAAAAGGTAGAAAATGAGAATAATCACACTGTAGTACCCAGAATTGCGAAAAAACTTGAAAAAAGTGGAAAATGAGAAAATCACACTGTAGACCCAGAATATACAGAGAAACCCTGAAAAACCTGGAAAATTAAAAATACACTCTATAGGGCCCAGAATATGGCAAGAAACCCTGAAAAAAGTAGAAAATTACAAACTCACACTGAAGGACCCTGAATATGGCGAGAAAACATGAAAAAAGTAGAAAATTAAAAACTCAAACTGAAGGACCCCAAATATGGCGAGAAATTCTGAAAAATGTGGAAAATGAGAAAATCACACTGTAGGACCCAGAATTACGAAAAAACGTGAAAAACATGGAAAATGAGAAAATCACACTGCAGGACCCAAATAATGCCTAGAAAACCTGAAAAACGTGAAAATTAAAAATTTACACTGTCAGACACAGAATATGGCAGGAATCCATGAAAAAAGTGGAAAAGTAAAAATTCACACTGTATTACCCAGAATATGGCGAGAAATACTGAAAATCGTGATAAAATAAAATTCACACTGAAGGACCTGGTATATGGAAAGAAATCCTGAAAAACGTGGAAATGAGAAAATCACACTGTAGGACCAAGAATATGACGAAAAAACCTGAAAAACGTGGAAAATTAAAAATTCACACTGAAGGACCCGGAATATGGTGAGAAAACCTGAAAAATGTAGAAAATTAAAAATTCACACTTAAAAATCCCTAATATGTCAAGAAAACCTGAAAAGGGTTGAAACTGAGAATAATCACACTGTAGGACCCAGAACTGCGAAAAAAAAAAAAATGAAAAACGTCATAAATGAGAAAATCACACTGTAGGACCCAGAATACAGCGAGAAACCCTGAAAAAAGTAGAAAATTAAAAATTCACACGGAAGGACCCCAAATATGGCGAGAAAACCTGAAAAACGTGGAAATGAGAAAATCACACTGTAAGACCCAGAATATGACGAAAAAACCTGAAAAAAGTGAAAATTACAAATTTACTCTGAAGTACCCTGAATAAGGCTAGAAAACCTGAAAAACGAAGAAAATTAAAAACTCACACTGAAGGACACAGAATATGGCGAGAAAACCTGAAAAACATGGAAAATTAAAAATACACGCTGTAGGACCCAGAATATGGTGTGAAACACTGAAAAAAATTAGAAAATTAAAAACTCACACTGAAGGACCCAGAATTACAAAAAAAAAAAAAAAATGAAAAAAGTTGAAAATGAGAAAATCACACTGTAGGACCCAGAATATGCCTAGAAACCCTGAAAAACGTGGAAAATTAAAAATACACGCTTTAGGACCCAGAATTGGCAAAAAAAAAAAAAAAACCCTGAAAAAAGTAGAAAACGAAAAACTCACATTGAAGGACCCGGAATATGGCAAGAAACCCTGAAAAAAGTAGAAAATTAAAAACTCATACTGAAGGGACCAGAATATGGCAAGAAAACCTGAAAAATGTGGAAAATGAGAAAATCACACTGTAGTACCCAGAATTAAGAAAAAATATGAAACACATCGAAAACGAGAAAATCATACTGTAGGACCCAGAATATGCGGAGAAACCCAGAAAAACATTGAAAATTAAAAATACACACTGTAGGACCCCAAATATGGCGCGAAAACCTGAAAAAAGTAGAAAATTAAAAATTCACACTGAAGTACCCCAAACATAGGGAGAAAACCTGAAAAAGGTGGAAAATGAGAAAATCACACTGTAGGACCCAGAATTACGAAAAAACTTGAAAAACGTGGAAAATGAGAAAATCATACTACAGGACCTACAATATGCCAAGAAACCCTGAAAAGCGAGAAAAATAAAATTCACATTATCGGACCCAGAATGTGGCGAGAAACCCTGAGAAACGTGGAAAATTAAAAATTCACACTGAAGGACCCGGAATTTGTCAATAAAACCTGAAAAACGAGGAAAATTAAAAACTAACACTGAAGGACCTGCAATATGAGGAGAAAACCTGAAAAAAGTTGAAAATTAAAAATTCACACAGAAGGACCCGGAATATGGCGAAAAAACATGAAAAAGGTGGAAAATGAAAAAATCACACTGTAGGACCCAGAATTACGAAAAAACTTGAAAAACGTGGAAAATGAGAAAATCACACTGCAGGACCCAGAATATGCCCTGAAACCCTGAAATATGTGAAATAAAATATTCAAACTGTCGGACCCAGAATATGGCAAGATAACAAGAAAAAAGAGGAAAATTAAAAATTCAAACTGTAATACCCAGAATATGGCGAGAAATACTAAAAAACGTGGAAAATCAAAAATTCACTCTGAAGAAATTGCAATATGGCAAGAAAACCTGAAAAACGTGGAAATTAGAAAATCACACTGTAGTTACCCAGAATATTAGGAAAAAACCTGAAAAACGTAGAAAATTAAAAATTCACACTGAAGGACCCGGAATATAGAGAGAATACCTGAAAATGGCGGAAAATGAGAAAATCTCACTGTAGGTCCCAGAATTATGAAAAAACATGAAAAACGTCGAAAATAAGAAAATCACACTGTAGGACCCAGAATAGGCCAAGAAACCCTGAAAAGAATAGAGAAGTAAAAACTCACACTGAAGCACCCCAAATATGGCAAGAAAACCTGAAAGAGGTGAAAAATGAGAAAATCACACTGTAGGACCCAGAATTATGAAAAAACTTGAAAAACGTGGAAAATGAGAAAAAAACACTGCAGTACCCAGAATATGCCTAGATACCCTGAAAAACGTGAAAATTAAAATTTCACACTATCGGACCCAGAATATGGCAAGAAACCCTGAAAAACGTGAAAATTAAAAATTCACACTATTTGATCCCAAATATGTCGAGAAACCCTGAAAAAAGTCGAAAATTACAAACTCACACTGAAGGACCCGGAATTTGGCCAGAAAAACTGAAAAAGGTGGAAAACGAGAATAATCTCACTGTAGGACCCAGAATTGCGAAAAAACTTGAAAAAAGAGGAAAATGAGAAAATCACACTGTAGGACCCAGAATATGTCAAGAAAGCCTGAAAAACGTGGAAAATTAAATATACACTCTGTAGGACCCAGAATATGGCGAGAAACCCTGAAAAAAGTAGAAAATTAAAAACTCACAATAAAGGACCAGGAATATGAGGAGAAAACCTGAAAAAAAGGAGAAAATTAAAAATTCACACTGAAGGACTCCGAATATGATGAAAAAACCTGAAAAATGTGGAAAATGAGAAAATCACACTGTAGGACCCAGAATTACGAAAAAACTTGAAAAACGTGGAAAATGAGAATATCACAATGCAGGAACCAGAATATGCCGAGAAACACTGAAAAACGTGTAAATTAAAAATTCACACTATCGGACCCAGAATATGGCGAGAAACCCTGAAAAAAAAATGTAGAAAATTAAAAACTTACAGTGAAGGACCCCAAATATGGCGAGAAACCCTGAAAAATGTGGAAAATTCTAAATTCACACTGTAGGACCAGAATATGGCGAGAACTACTGAAAAACGTGGAAAAATCAAAATTCACACTGTAGAACACAGTATATGACGAGAAAACCTGAAAAAGTTGGAACATGGGAAAATCACTTTGTAGGACCCAGAATATGACAAAAAAAAATCTTAAAAACGTTTAAAATTAAAAATTTAAAGTTTAGGACCCAGAATATGGTGAGAAACACTGAAAAACGTTGAAAAATTTGTAATTCACAGTGTAGGACGAAGAATATGGCTAGAAACCCTGAAAAACTTGGAAAATTTAAAATTCACACTGTAGGACCCAGAATTACGAAAAAATGTGAAAAACGTGGAAAATGAGAAAATCACACTGCAGAACCCAGAATATGCCTAGGAACCCTGAAAAAAGTGAAAATTACAAATTCACACTGTATTACCTAGTATATGGCGAGAAATACTGAAAAACGTGGAAAATTAAAAATTCACACTGAAGGACCCCGAATTTGGCGAGAAAACCTGAAAAAGGTTGAAAATGATAATAATCACACTTAGGACCCAGAATTGGGAATTAACATCAACAACGATGTAAATGAGAAAATGACAGTGTAGACCCAGAATATGCTGAGAAACCCTGAAAAAAATGGAAAGTTAAAAATACACGCTGTAGGAATCAGAATATGGCAAGAATCCCTGAAAAAAGTAGAAAATTAAAAACCCACACTGAAGGACCCCAAATATGGCGAGAAAACCTGAAAAAGGTGGAAAATGAGAAAATCACACTGTAGGACCCAGAATTACGAAAAAACTTGAAAAACGTGGAAAATGAGAAAATCACACTGCAGGACCCAGAATATACTGAGAAACCCTGAAAAATGTGAAAATTAAAAATTCACCCTGTCGGACCCAGAATATGTCAAGAAAACCAGAAAGAAGTGGAAAATTAAAAATTCACACTGTATTACCCAGAATATGGCGAACAATACTGAAAAATGTGGAAAATTAAAAAAATCACTCTGAAGGACCTGGAATATGACAAGAAAACCTGAAAAACATGGAAATGGGAAAAGAACACTGTAGGACCCGGAATATGACGAAAAAACCAGAAAAACGTGGAAAAATAAAAATTCACACTGAAGGACCCAGAATATGGCGAGCAAACCTGAAAAACGAGGAAAATTAAAAACTCACAGTGAAGGACCCGGAATTTGGCCAGAAAACCTGAAAAAAATAGATTATTAAAAACTCACACTGAAGGACCCGGAATATGGCCAGAAAATCTGAAAAAGGTAGAAAATGAGAATAATCACACTGTAGTACCCAGAATTGCGAAAAAACTTGAAAAAAGTGGAAAATGAGAAAATCACACTGTAGACCCAGAATATACAGAGAAACCCTGAAAAACCTGGAAAATTAAAAATACACTCTATAGGGCCCAGAATATGGCGAGAAACCCTGAAAAAAGTAGAAAATTACAAACTCACACTGAAGGACCCCGAATATGTCGAGAAAACATGAAAAAAGTAGAAAATTAAAAACTCACACTGAAGGATCCCAAATATGGCGAGAAATTCTGAAAAATGTGGAAAATGAGAAAATCACACTGTAGGACCCAGAATTACGAAAAAACGTGAAAAACGTGGAAAATGAGAAAATCACACTGCAGGACCCAAATAATGCCTAGAAAACCTGAAAAACGTGAAAATTAAAAATTTACACTGTCAAACACAGAATATGGCAGGAATCCATGAAAAAGTGGAAAAGTAAAAATTCACACTGTATTACCCAGAATATGGCGAGAAATACTGAAAATCGTGATAAATTAAAAATTCACACTGAAGGACCTGGAATATGGAAAGAAAACCTGAAAAACGTGGAAATGAGAAAATCACACTGTAGGACCCAGAATATGACGAAAAAACCTGAAAAACGTGGAAAATTAAAAATTCACACTGAAGGACCCGGAATATGGTGAGAAAACCTGAAAAATGTAGAAAATTAAAAATTCACACTTAAAAATCCCTAATATGTCAAGAAAACCTGAAAAGGGTTGAAACTGAGAATAATCACACTGTAGGACCCAGAATATGGCGAGAAACACTGAAAAAAGTAGAAAAATAAAAATTCACAGGGAAGGACCCCGAATATGGCAAGAAAACCTGAAAGAGGTGGAAAATGAGAAAATCACACTGTAGGAACCAGAATTATGAAAAAACTTGAAAAACGTGGAAAATGAGAAAAAAACACTGCAGTACCCTGAATATGCCTAGATACCCTGAAAAACGTGAAAATTAAAATTTCACACTATTGGACCCAGAATATGGCAAGAAACCCTGAAAAACGTCAAAATTAAAAGTTCACACTATTTGATCCCAAATATGTCGAGAAACCCTGAAAAAAGTCGAAAATTACAAACTCACACTGAAGAACCCGGAATTTGGCCAGAAAAACTGAAAAAGGTGGAAAACGAGAATAATCACACTGTAGGACCCAGAATTGCGAAAAAACTTGAAAAAAGAGGAAAATGAGAAAATCACACTGTAGGACCCAGAATATGTCAAGAAAGCCTGAAAAACGTGGAAAATTAAAAATACACTCTGTAGGACCCAGAATATGGCGAGAAACCCTGAAAAAAGTAGAAAATTACAAACTCACACTGAAGGACCCCGAATATGGCGAGAATTTCTGAAAAATGTGGAAAATGAGAAAATCACACTGTAGGACCCAGAATTACGAAAAAACGTGAAAAACGTGGAAAATGAGAAAATCACACTGCAGGACCCAAATAATGCCTAGAAAACCTGAAAAACGTGAAAATTAAAAATTTACACTGTCAGACACAGAATATGGCAGGAATCCATGAAAAAGTGGAAAAGTAAAAATTCACACTGTATTACCCAGAATATGGCGAGAAATACTGAAAATCGTGATAAATTAAAAATTCACACTGAAGGACCTGGAATATGGAAAGAAAACCTGAAAAACGTGGAAATGAGAAAATCACACTGTAGGACCCAGAATATGACGAAAAAACCTGAAAAACGTGGAAAATTAAAAATTCACACTGAAGGACCCGGAATATGGTGAGAAAACCTGAAAAATGTAGAAAATTAAAAATTCACACTTAAAAATCCCTAATATGTCAAGAAAACCTGAAAAGGGTTGAAACTGAGAATAATCACACTGTAGGACCCAGAATATGGCGAGAAACACTGAAAAAAGTAGAAAAATAAAAATTCACAGGGAAGGACCCCGAATATGGCAAGAAAACCTGAAAGAGGTGGAAAATGAGAAAATCACACTGTAGGAACCAGAATTATGAAAAAACTTGAAAAACGTGGAAAATGAGAAAAAAACACTGCAGTACCCTGAATATGCCTAGATACCCTGAAAAACGTGAAAATTAAAATTTCACACTATTGGACCCAGAATATGGCAAGAAACCCTGAAAAACGTCAAAATTAAAAGTTCACACTATTTGATCCCAAATATGTCGAGAAACCCTGAAAAAAGTCGAAAATTACAAACTCACACTGAAGAACCCGGAATTTGGCCAGAAAAACTGAAAAAGGTGGAAAACGAGAATAATCACACTGTAGGAACCAGAATTGCGAAAAAACTTGAAAAAAGAGGAAAATGAGAAAATCACACTGTAGGACCCAGAATATGTCAAGAAAGCCTGAAAAACGTGGAAAATTAAAAATACACTCTGTAGGACCCAGAATATGGCGAGAAACCCTGAAAAAAGTAGAAAATTAAAAACTCACAATAAAGGACCAGGAATATGAGGAGAAAACCTGAAAAAAAGTAGAAAATTAAAAATTCACACTGAAGGACTCCGAATATGGTGAAAAAACCTGAAAAAGGTGGAAAATGAGAAAATCACACTGTAGGACCCAGAATTACGAAAAAACTTGAAAAACGTGGAAAATGAGAATATCACAATGCAGGAACCAGAATATGCCGAGAAACACTGAAAAACGTGTAAATTAAAAATTCACACTATCGGACCCAGAATATGGCGAGAAACCCTGAAAAAAAATGTAGAAAATTAAAAACTTACAGTGAAGGACCCCAAATATGGCGAGAAACCCTGAAAAATGTGGAAAATTCTAAATTCACACTGTAGGACCAGAATATGGCGAGAACTACTGAAAAACGTGGAAAAATCAAAATTCACACTGTAGAACCCAGTATATGACGAGAAAACCTGAAAAAGTTGGAACATGGGAAAATCACTTTGTAGGACCCAGAATATGACAAAAAAAAAATCTTAAAAACGTTTAAAATTAAAAATTTAAAGTTTAGGACCCAGAATATGGTGAGAAACACTGAAAAACGTGGAAAATTTATAATTCACAGTGTAGGACGAAGAATATGGCTAGAAACCCTGAAAAACTTGGAAAATTGAAAATTCACACTGTAGGACCAAGAATTATGAAAAAATGTGAAAAACGTGGAAAATGAGAAAATCACACTGCAGAACCCAGAATATGCCTAGGAACCCTGAAAAAAGTGAAAATTACAAATTCACACTGTCAAACACAGAATATGGCAAGAAACCTTAAAAAAGTGGAAAATTAAAAATTCACACTGTATTACCTAGTATATGGTGAGAAATACTGAAAAACGTGGAAAATTAAAAATTCACACTGAAGGACCCTGAATTTGGCGAGAAAACCTGAAAAAGGTTGAAAATGATAATAATCACACTTAGGACCCAGAATTGGGAATTAACATCAACAACGATGTAAATGAGAAAATGACAGTGTAGACCCAGAATATGCTGAGAAACCCTGAAAAAAATGGAAAGTTAAAAATACACGCTGTAGGAATCAGAATATGGCAAGAATCCCTGAAAAAAGTAGAAAATTAAAAACCCACACTGAAGGACCCCAAATATGGCGAGAAAACCTGAAAAGGGTGGAAAATGAGAAAATCACACTGTACGACCCAGAATTAGTAAAAAACTTGAAAAACGTGGAAAATGAGAAAATCACACTGCAGGAAGCAGAATATGCCGAGAAACCCTGAAAAACGTGAAAAATAAAAATTCACACTGTAGGACCTAGAATATGGCAAAAACCATGAAAAAAGTAGAAAATTAGAAATTCACAATGTAGGATCCAGAATATGTGGAGAAAACCTGAAAAAGGTGCAAAATGAATAAATCACACTGTAGGACCCAGAATAGTATGAAAAAAAACTTAAAAACATGGAAAGTTAATAATTCACACTGTAGGACCCAGAATATGGCAAGAAACATTGAAAAACGTGGAAAATTAAAAATACAAACTGTAGGACCCAGAATATCTGGAGAAACCCTGAAAAAATTAGAAAATTAAATACTCACAATTAAGGATCCCGAATATGGCGAGAAACTTGAAAAAGATTATGGAAAATGAGAAAATCACACTGTAGACCCAGAATTGCAAGAAAACTATTAAAACGTCGAAAATAACAAAATCACACTTCTGGACCCAGAAAATGTCGGGAAACCCTCAAAAACGTGAAAATTAAAAATTCACACAGTAGGACCGAGAATATGGCGAGAAACCATGAAAAAAGTAGAAAATTAAAAACTAACACAGAAGGACCCTGAATATGGCAAGAAAACCTGAAAAGGGTTGAAAATGAGAAAATCACACTGTAGGATCCAGAATATGTCCAAAAACCCTGAAAAACGTGAAAAATCAAAAATACACGCTGTACGACCCAGAATATGGCGAGAAACCCTGAACAAAGTAGAAATTAAAAAACTAACAATGAAGGACTCCAAATATGGCAAAAAAAAAAAAAAAAAAAACTGAAAAAGGTGGAAAATGAGAAAATCACACTGTAGGACCAGGAATTACCAAAAAATTTGAAAAACGTGGAAAATGAGAAAATCACAGTACAGGAAACAGAATATGCCGAGAAACCCTGAAAAACGTGAAAATTAAAAATTCACACTGTCGGTCCCAGAATTTGTCAAGACACCATGAAAAATGTGGAAAATTAAAAATTCACACTCTATTACCCAGAATATGGCGAGAAATACAGGAAAACGTGTAATATTAAAAATTCACACTGAAGGACCACGAATATGGCGAGAAATCCTGAAAAACGAGGAAAATTATAAACTCACACCGAAGGAACCAGAATTATGTAAAAACTTGAAAAACGTGGAATATGAGAAAATCACACTGCAGGACCCAGAATATGCCGAGAAAGCCTGAAAAAGGTGAAAATAAAAATTCACACTGTAGGACACAGAATATGGCGAGAATCCATGAAAAAATGGAAAATTAAAAATTCACACTGTATTACCCAGAATATGGCGAGATATACTGAAAAACGTGGAAAATTAAAAACTCACACTGAAGGACCCCAAATATTGCGAGAAAACCTGAAAAAGGTGGAAAATGAGAAAATCATACTGTAGAACACAGTAATGGGCAAAAAATTGAAAAAAGTGGAAAATAAGAAAATCACACTGTAGGACACAGAATATGCCGAGAAACCCTGAAAAACGTGGAAAATTAAAAATATACTCTGTAGGACCCAGAATATGGCAAGAAACACTGAGAAAAGTAGAAAATTAAAAACTCACACTGAAGGGCCCCGAATATGGCAAGAAAACCTGAAAAACCTGGAAATGAGAAAATCACACTGAAGGACCCAGAATAATGGAAAAACTTGAAAATCTTGGAAAATGAGAAAATCACACTGCAGGACCCAGAATATTCCGAGAAACCCTGAAAATCGTGAATTTTAAAAATTCACACTATGGGACCCAGAATATGGCCCTGCATTGCCTAGCCTAGCCTAGCCCTGCCTAGCCCAGCCTAGCCCTGCCTAGCCCAGCCCTTCCCTGCCTAGCCCAGCCCTTCCCTGCCTAGCCTAGTCTAGCCTAGCCTAGCCCTGCCCTGCCCTGCCTAGCACTGCTTAGCCTATCCCTGCCTAACCTAGCCCTGCCCTGCCTAGCCTAGCCCTGCCTGCCTGACACTGTTTTTAACCAGGCTGGCCTCGAACTCAGAAACTGACTGCCTCTGCCTCCAGAGTACTCTCATTAAGAGCTCGAGCCACCACTGACTGTTGGGTTTTCTAAGTCTTACATTGGTATGGTGTCTGTTTCTCAGGTGTGAAACCCTAATTAAGACATGTAGTCAGTCCTAGGTCAGCCATAGCTACAGAGTGAGGCATTATCTAAAACAAAACAAAACAAAACAAAAAATTGAAATAATAAAATAAATAAATTAAGCAACCACATGATATCTTTTCTTTCCTTAGATGATACACAGAGCTTGAAGCAGTTCACCCATGAGACCTCAGCTCTGGACAGCTCTGGACCTCAGCTCTGGCTGTTTCCCTAACAAGTATTAGGGCTGAACCTGAGGGGTTCTACTGCTGAGTTGTGTCCTACACTTTAAAAAAAGTTGTTTTCAAAGGCTGCAGATTCTTAGCACTGTTGCTTGTTACAGTTGAGTCACAGCCCTGAACTTTCAGTGGTAGTTAAAGGCACTGAGACAGGCTTCCTATAGACATAAAAGGCCAAGTCTTTGTTATTAAAAAGTTAATCTGGATTCCCCCACTCCCTGGCATCCTAAGAATTCCTAGAAAGGAAGACAGGGACCTGGGCAGAAGGGGGCAAGGCTACTGGTGTTTGTAAGTGGTAACAGAAAGCTTTCTCTTGTTGGTACCCTACCCCAAGTTACACTGTCACTTCTTTTTCCTTGTTGTTGTTTTGTAGGTTTGTATTCTCTACATAGCCCTTTTCCCTTCCTAACCTTGGTGGTCCTGATCCTTACTGTCCTTGAACTCAGTGATTTGCCTGTCCTGCTGGGATGAAACTGTGAGCTACCATCCAGAAAGAAGCACCCTGCTGAGGTTAGATTGGGGTCTCTTCCAGTTTCCTCTATGAACATGCATATGGCAGGCGTGGTCTTTCTTTTTTTCTTTTCCTTTTTTTTTAAAGATTTTTTTTTATTTATTATATTTAAGTATGCTGTAGCTATCTTCAGATACTCCAGAAGAGGGTGTCAGATTCTGAAGAATCTAAATCATTCTTATTGTCTGCATATGATGTATATAAACACAGCCTCACATATACTAAAAAAAAAAAAAAAAGGAAAGATGGGGCTACAGAGAGGGCTCAACAATTAAGAGCATTGTCTCCTCTTCCAGAGAACCTGGGCTCAATTACCAGTATATATATGGTGGCCCATCTCCAGTTCCAGGGGATCTAATAATCTGTTCTGGAGTCTGTGGGCACAGCATACACATACAAAACACCCTTACACTAAAAATAAAATAGATCATTGAGAGAGAGGAGAGAGAAGGGGTGAGAGAGAGGGGAGGTAATCATACCTCCTGACGAATTTGAAG
Organism: Mus caroli; assembly: GCF_978045245.1. Classification (NCBI taxonomy): domain Eukaryota; kingdom Metazoa; phylum Chordata; class Mammalia; order Rodentia; family Muridae; genus Mus; species Mus caroli. The sequence goes on along the minus strand of NW_028227319.1, from coordinate 675,022 downwards.
ACCTGAGCTTCATCAATTACACAAATAAATAAATGCAAAATATTTTTTATAAATAAACTCTGCCATTTACCTTTAAAAATTCCTAGAAAACAAGTTCTATGAGCAACAGTTATATTTACTATATCTAAAGGACAGTCATGAGCATATTCTCTAAATAGAAAAAGGTCTGTTAGTCTTAGAAATGGAAAAGACAAACCAAAAAAGGTTTGCAATTACATAATGAGGCAGCTCAGCCCAGCTCTTATGTTGGAAATAAGACTCGAGAATAGGATACACCTGAAGACAGAAAGCCATTGCTTTTTGTTTTGGAGGCTGAAAGGATACACCTGAAGACAGCCATATCTGTGTGTGCTTGATGGTAATCTGGTAATTTTTTTTTTTAATTTTAAAAACTTTTTATCCTCTTTCTTTCTTTCTTTCTTTCTTTCTTTCTTTCTTTCTTTCTTTCTTTCTTTCTTTCTTTCAATTATTATTTTTTTCTCAGAACAGGTTTCTCTGTGCAGCCCTGCCTGACTTGGAACTCCCTCTGTAAGCCAGGGTGACCTTGAATGCAGAAATCTGCCTGAGGCTAAAGGTGTGTTCCACAATTGCCACAGCTCTACTCTAATTCTGTGTATGTATGTATATATGTATGAATTGAAGTAATATTAATCCATTAATATCTCTTTTTCCTTAAATTCATGTCATTCCTCCTTATCTTTCTCTCACACTCCCTGTTTGTGTGCATGTGTGTGTTAGTCTAGGGTACACAGATTAAAGAAATCATATTTCCCACGGATTCTTAGAAATAAACAAGGAAGCCGGGTGTGGTGGAGCACCCCTTTAATCCCAGCACTTGGCAGGCAGAGGCTGGCAGATTTCTGCATTCCAGGCCATCCTGGTCTACAGAGTGAGTTCCAAGACACCCGGGGCTACACAAAGAAACACTGTCTTGAACGCCCCTCCCTCCTAAAAATAATAAAGAAGTAATAGACAAAAAGCAAGAGAAAAACATGTGGCCATGGCTGCTGGTGGCTTTTCAGTGACTCCTCACCCTTCTGCACTGGATTCAGTTAAGTTCTATTCCACTAGTAGCTGGGAAAGAAGGGGAAGAAACAGAAGCAACCTGGAACAATAGGTCTCGTGACAGCCAGCCACCTCCATCTTGAGAAGGGTGGTCAGTCAGCAGACAAGATGGCCGCCATCCACATGTCGCCTTTCAGCATGGTGAGGTCAATGTGTCAATGTTCAACCGAGTGACAGAACAAGGAAGTAGACATGCAAACAACAGACATGCAGGCACACCACCTCCCTTCCCTTCTGTTGTTTGGTAAAAGACACACAATTTTTATTATTTACAGTAAGCCTTAAAAAGCACTCTGACAGACTCGCAGATATCTACCTTCTATGTGATTAGAATTTCCGTTTTTTTTTTCATTAATTATCAGGAGTTGCATGGTGACTTGTCCTAGGTTATGGTGCCCTCTTCTGGCATGTAGTCATATAGGCAGCAGATAGAGCACACACACACACACACACACACACTTACATTGAAAACTAATAGTAATAATAACAACAAACAAACAACCAAGCAAGCAAGCAAACAAACAAACAAACAAATATATAAATAAGAGGAAAAACGAGATTCTGTCTTCTGCCAGGCTGTGTGGGTGGCAAAGGCAGGCAGGCAGAGAGGACCTCTGTGAGTTTGAGGCTACGTAAGCCTACCCTGATAGTTCTAGAAAAGACTGCCTAGGATACACCAAGAGAAACCCTACTTCGAGGCAAAAGAAAACAAAAGCAGAGAAGGTTCTGGCTTTTATTTTACTGATCTGTCTGTCTGTCTTTCTTTCACCAGGCTGGCCTCGAACTCAGAAACTGACTGCCTCTGCCTCCCGAGTGTTCTCATTAAGAGCTTGAGCCACCACTGAATGTCGGGTTTTCCAAGTCTTACCTTGCTCTTGGTGTCTGTTCTCAGCTGTGAAACCCTAATTAACACATGTAGTCAGTCCTGGGTCAGCCAGAGCTACAGACTGAGGCCTTATCTAAAACCAAATAAAACAAAACAAAACAACAAATAGAAATAATAAAATACATAAATTAAGCAACCACATCATATCTTTTCTCTCTCTAGATGGTACTCAAAAAATTGCAGCAATTTGCCTGTGAGACCTCAGCTCTGGACACTGAGGCTGTTTCCCTACCAAGTAATAGGGCTGAACCTGAGTAGCTCTACAGCTCAGTTGTGTCCCCTGCTTTTTTAAAAAATGAGTTGTTTTCAAAGGCTGCTGGTTCTTACCACTGTTGCTTGTTACAGATGAATTATAGCCCTGAAATTTCAATGGTACTTAAAGGCATAGACAGGTGTTTCCTATAGACATAAGAGCCCAAGTCTTGTGGTCAAAACCAGTGGTAATAACCTGGGCAGAAGGGTGCAAGGCTTCTTCTGTTTGTAAGTGGTAACAGAAGGCTTTCTCTTGTTGGTACCCTATCACTAGCTACACTGTCTATTCTTTTTCCTGGTTAGTGTTTCCTTGCTTTGTTTTCACTACATAGCTCCTTTTTCTTCATAGCATTGGCTGTCCTGAACCAGGCAGTCCTTGAAATCAGTGATTTGCCTGTCTTGCCGGGATTACACTTTGAGCTACCATCCAGAGGGAAGCAACCTGCTGAGGTTAGACTGCTTCCTCTCCAGGTTTCCCCTATAAACATGCAAATGGCAATCCGGCCTGGTCTCTCTTTTTTTAACCTTTTTAAAAAATGTTTATTATTTATTTATTTATTTATTTATTTATTTATTTATTTATTTATTAGATATAAGTACACTGTAGCTGTCTTCAGACACTCCAGAAGAGGGTGTCAAATTCTGGAGAATCTAAATCCGTATTATGGTCTGCATATGATATACATAAACACAGCCTCACATATACTTCTAAAAATTTGAAGATGGGTGGGGCCACTGAAAGGGCTCAACAATTAACAGCATTGTCTCCTCTTCCAGAGAACCTGGGCTCAAATACCAGCAACTATATGGTGGCACATCTCCAGTTCCAGGGGATCTGATACTCTGTTCTGGCTTCTGTGGGCACAGTATACACATGCAAAACACCCTTACACTAAAAATAAAATACATCATTGAGAGAGAGGAAAGAGGGATTTTGAGAGAGAGAGAGGGGAGGTCATTGTACCTCTTGACAGGTGTGAAAAATCAGAACTTCATCACTCACACAAATAAATAACTGGAAAATAATTTTTAAACAAACTCTGACATTTACCCTTAAAAATATCAAGAAAACAAGTAAGTTCTATGAGCAACAGTTATATTTACTGTATCTAAAGGATAGTCATGAGCATATACTTTAAACAGAAAAAGGTCTGGTAATCTTAGAAATGGAAAAGAGAAACCAAGTCTTTCTTTATATAAAAGCATACAGTAAGTGAACATTTAAAACTACAAGAGGCTACAGTGTGGCATGGCAGTGGAGATTGGTCCAACCTTGTGAAAGTCACACGTGAACCCCTTTAAGTTGGGGTTGCAGGGAGGTGATGATTGGTTCCTACCCATGCTGCTTCTTTTGTGCCTCTTCCTTCCACGATTAGGAAAGTTTGCAATTACATAATGAGGCAGCTCAGGCAAGCCCTTAATTTGGAAATAGGACTAGAGGATAGGATACACCTGAAGACAGACAGCCATTGCTCTGTGTTCTTGATGCTTCAATGGAAGCATCTGGTATTCTGTGTGCAGTGTGATAGGTCCCATTCCAGAAGCATAGGTAAGAACCAGATTCCTGGCACTCTGACAGAAAAGGACCTAGGAGAAGCCCCGAGGGTGGGTGTGGATAGGACATTGCCTGAGCCTCCTTTGGCTCAGATCCGTACCCCTGGATTGGTTGGACCCTCACTAGGATCCCCAACTTAACCCTACTGACATCTAGGTTAGTCATTTGAGCTCTAGTTGGATTCCCTTGACTGACCTGTTGGCCCCTATGGCCACCCTAAGTCAGCTCCCAGATCCTGTGCCACCTAGGCTCAGACTTGACAGGCTATGTTTGTTAACAACAAAATCAGGGTGCCAGACTCACAGGAGACATTTCTTACATTTACATTACGTTCAGTTTGGGGGAAACAGAGGACAACACAGATGTTGGTTGAGGCCAATATACAGTTTAGTAAGCAAATACTGATCAGATGCGCAAAGACCTGCTACAGCGATGGAAACAGGTTTAACCATGCTCCTCCAGTGCCAGCCATGGCTTTGCCTGTCTGCATTGTATTTCTATGATATGCCAACGGAGCAGGTGCTCACCAAGGATTTGCTCTGGGGATGCTTACCCAGTGGTGGTCACAATTAGTAAACTTCTAAGCTAAAGAACAGTTCCCCATCTAGCACAGTCGTTAGAGCATGAGATTATTAATCTCAGGGTCCTTGGTTTGAGCCCAAAGTTGGACGAGATGTTATTTTAGTTGGGTCTCGACTGGAGACAATGCTGGCACTTCCCAGGAGTGCCCCATGGTTTGTTTTCTTCTTTCTGTATCTCTGACATTAGAACTGGAGGTAGGGAGCATTTGGTGGGTCTTTTGCTCTGCTTGAACCAGCATTGGGTGTTCTAAATTGCAGTGGGTGCTAGTGTTACAGACTCTACACTAGTTTTGACATTCTCGAGCAATTGGGGCACTGGGTAGTCTTGGATTACCCTTTTTAGGTAAATCTGAAACTCAATTCTTTTGGTGTTTACTGAATTCAACCAGAGGATTCCAAGATATCCCTCTTAGAAAGACTAGCTGGAGCTTCTCTTTAAGGTTTGTTGGTCCTACCCCTAGAGGATTCTCCCTCAGAGTCTGAGAGGATCTTCCTAGGTTCAAATCTTTGACCAGTCCTCTTCTTTTGCCAATCAAACCCTGAGGATTAAAAGTCAACCTTGGCTCCTTAGAAGGTAAACAAATGAAAATGGAAATTTGTAAGTACCCAAAGTGGTATTTTTCGTTGGTTTCTTTGGACCTTGTTTTCTGTTTTAGGCAGAGTCTTGTTCCTTTACCTTAGGCTGCTCCTGACAAAGTCAAGGATAGCTGCATTTCTAATCTTCATGCCTTCACTTCTTGTGTGCTGGAAAGATAGGCATGTGTATTAATCTGGTGTTCAGGTTGGAACCCAGGCTTAGGCATGCAATTAGATGAGCTACAGCATCAGCTCATAACTCAAAATGTCCACCAAGAATTACTGGCATTATTCAAATTAGCCTGAAGGATACAAATATTGGAAAATGTTGGAATTAAAAAAAATCAATCCAGCTGCTCTGGAAAATCAGGGAGAACTGGAGCAGGCCTCTGAGATACACCAGCTTCTAGTCAGGTCTTTAGTGTATTTGACATACCCTGAGCTACATGAGAAGAAACACAAAAAGCTAAAACAGGATTGTGAGACTAGCTGCAAGACATGTGGCTGGCAAATAAAAACCGCTTTGAAATTTGCCAGTAGCCCTTAAGTGCAAATCTGGTTCCAGATCACTGGCCTTTAATCATCACTAGTTTGCTTGGGTCCAACCCACAGGACCCAAAAAGTAGTCAAGAGCCTGTGACCTCTTCAGATTTGCTGGACTAGCATTTTTCTGGTCCCCTAGTGCACAGATCTAAGAAAGGAGAGGTGCTGCCAAACCTGGCTAGGATCTCAGCTTTGCGAATCTGCCTTGGAACTTCCCTTTTTTCCATAATCTCCACAAAAAGGCAAAGGATTTTTACATTTAAGAAGTCCTTGCACTTCGGATAGTAAACATACTCCAAGAACCACAGTCAGCCCTCTGGCCTCTATAGAGTCCTAACTGAGCCTGGGTCTCCCAGCTCAGTGTTTGGAAATCACAAGGTGGATTCCTGTGCAGAGAATGAATAGATGCGATTAGAAGGAATGAGTCCTTCTAGGGTTCTGTGAGCTGGAAGGCGCAGTGTGGACTTAACCGAACATGCCTCAGATTCTGCCGAATTTTCACCACTGGGTAAACTGCCAGATACCATGAAAGAAGAGAGGGACTCCTCTAATGATTCGCTTCGGGCATCTCTCCGGGATGGGAGGCTTGATTCACCCCCTGATACCTCTGGTGCTCTGATGTCTACACTTAGAGGCTCCAGGTGAAATCTTCAAGGTCCTGAACAGTGGCCAGGCTTCCAAGGTGGCATTCAGTCCTGCGACTGTACGTGTGGGATGCAGAGAAGGCCCTGATTTCTTCTATCCAGCTTTACAGAATCAGCTGAGCTCTTTCATTTTTCAGTAAGGGGCTGCCCCAACTTCTCTCTCAGCATCACTTTCATGCGCTTAGCTAAAAGGCAAAAGTAACTTTTAGCTACTTTTAGAAGAGGCAAAAGTAGGTGTTAGCTGAAAGAAGAGGTCATTAATGAGGGAAGAACTAAATACCTTTAGCTCTTTTGTACACTGCCCCCACAACCTCGGCCCCCGGGCTGGTTCCCAGGCTGACTTTGAAATCTCCTTAACGTAGTCCATACAGTACTGCCCATACAGTACTGAATGATATCCATGTCACTTCATGTTTTTAGTAACAACCTCACAAAGGCAAATTTAGTCTATTCGGGTCTACATGGCTGATAAAACCCGGGAGAGGGTTTATTTTTGTTTTTTAAATAAAACAAGCTGTGATGGATCAGCTCCTATCAGTGCGAAAGTCTTTACTTCCCTCGACTAGAGAGGGAGGCAGAAAACAGACTAGAAGATGGATGAGCAGGAAGGCCAAAAGAAGAGAGGTTGCTTGTTTGACAGTGACTGTTGACTGAAATAATGATTGGAAACCTGGTAGGGTCCAGGGAGAATAATAATTTTAGTGAATTAACCCGGTTAATTAATGGGTGATCTTCGGTTTTAATTTCTATTTAAGAAAAAGAGCCAGTTCTGTGACTTCTAACATTCTTTCAAGGTGGGAAAAAGACTGCTGTTGGACTATGATTTGGGCTCCAGCAAATTGGTCTGTGATTTAGGGAGCACTCTGAAAGAAAAAAAAAAAACCAGATACTTTGAGTCCAAGAACAGCGATTGTTGGGAGAACCTTCCTGGAATAAGCACACAGAAACAACTGAGAGTGGAAGAGAGATGTCAAAGGTGGACCGAAGCCAAGACAGCTCCTGCAAGTCTTTGTAATTTCATTTTATACTTTAAAACCATAAGGTGGGGTGGACAAGCTAGTGTTTAAGTGCTGGCATCATTCAGCAGGTTGGGAAGGGCAATGGGCCACTGCCTCACCTGGCTCTTTAGGCCTCTCTGGGTCAGGTAGCAAGTGAAGCTGGGCTCTGCAAACAGAGTGCAAGCAACACTTTAGTAAACAACTAAGGAAATCAATAAATTGACACCAAATAATTGTTTTGGCAAAGCTAGTTTTACTTCTCTATATTCTGGGAAATGGACTGGTCACTCACTGTATCTTTGATAACGTATGTCTTGTTAGTGACTCTCCTTTCTTTCCTTTGTCCTTCCATCTTTTTCTATTTCCTTCCACCATCTCCTTCTTACTCCCATCCTCCTTCCTTCTGTTGCACTGAAGAGTGCAGAGTGGCTATTGGCATGGTTTGTGAAGAAATACCCCTAAGAGTACTGCTCCAGGTGTTTGTGATCTGGCTAGAGTATCAGCTGGCTGTTAACCACAGAGTCATCAACCTGGAGGAGGAAGGGAGAGGAGGTCAAAGGCAGCAATAGAGTCTAAGCTGGAGCCAACAGACTCTGTTCTATTTTCTTAATAGATTGTCCTCTAGACCGCATCTTGGCACACAGCTCAAGATGGACATGATTTCTCTGCCCTTTGCTCTTTCTTTCCCTCTCCATTTCTCCTCCCATTTTCCCAGGCAGGCTTCACACCCAATACACAACCAAGGATGATCTCAACCCCTCCACCCTTTAAAATGTATTAATCATTTCACTTGTTTATATTTCAAGTGTTATCCCCCTCTTGCTCTCCCCTCACTTAGGCCCTAATTTTCCCCCTCCCCACCCAGCCACTCCCACCTAATCCCTCTAGTATCCCCCTTCTCTGGAGTATCAAGCCTCAACAGGACCAAGTGCCACCCCTCCCACTGACGCCAGACAAGGTAGTTCTCTGCTACATAAGTATTTTTAGTCATGAACCTGCCCATGTATACTCCTTTAGTTGGTAGATTACTCCCTGGGAGCTCTGAGGGGTCTGGTTAATTGATACTGTTGTTCGTCCTGTGGGGTTGCCATCCCCTTCAGCTCCTTCAGCCCTTCCCCTAATTTTTCCATTGGGGTCCCCACACTCAGTCCAATAGTTTCTGTGAGTTTCTCCATCTGTCTTAGTCAGTTGCTGACAGAGGCTCTCAGGGGATACACAGACATACAAGGCTCCTGTCTGTAAGCACATCTTGGCATCAGCAGTAGTGTTGGGGTTTTGTGTCTGTGGGGAGAATACAGTGCTATAGTCTCTGGATGGCCTTTCCTTCAGTCTCTGTTCCATTTTTGTCCCTAAATTTCCTTTAGACAGAGACAATTTTCGGTATTTTTTTTAAATGGGTGGGTGTCCCCATTCCTCAACTGAGTCCCATGTCCATCTCCTGGATGTAGTCCCTTCAGGCTCCATCTCCCCTGTATTTCAGCTGTTGTTATCCCATTGAGTTCTGGGAACCTCTTGAATTCCTGGCATCTGGGAATTTCTAGTGCATCTCCTAGTTCCCCAAACCCCGCTGCTACTTATTCCTATTCATTCTCCTGGCCCTCTAGACATCTCTCCTGTCTCTTCCCATACCTGACCCTGTCCTTCCTTCTTTCTTCCCCTCCCTTTCTCTCTCCCACCCTGATGCCCCCTTCCTCTGCCTGCCATGATTATTTTGTTACCTCTTCTAAGTAGGTTTGAAGAACCGACACTTTGGTCTCCCTTCTTGTAAAACTTCATTTGACTTTTAGTTGTCGCATGGGTATTCTGAGCTTTTGGGCTAAAATCCACTTATCGGTGAGTACATACCATGCAAGGCCTTTTGTATTTGGGTTACCTCACTCAAGAAAATATTTTCTAGTTCCATCCATGTGCCTACAACGTTTATGATGCAATCATTTTTTAATATCTGTGTAGTATTCCATTGTGTAAATGTACGACAGTTTTTGTAACAATTCTTCCATAGAGGGACATCTGGGTTGTTTCCAGCTCATGGTTATTAAAAATTAGGGTTCAGTGAACACATTGGTGCAAGTATCTTTGTTCTGCGTTTGAGCATCTTTAGAGTATATGACAACACACTGGAGCATGTGAAACCACAGTGGAGTATGTGACACCACAGTGGAGCATTGTGACACCACAGTGGAGAAATGTGACACCACAGAGGAGAAGGGTGACAGCACCGTGGAGCACTGTGACAACGAAGAGGAGCACTGTGACATCACAGAGGAGCACAATGACACCACAGTGGAGGAGTGTGACAACAGAGTAGAGCAGTGCAACATCAGAGTGGAACACTGTGACATCACTGTAAAGCACTGTAAAGCACTGTGACACCACTGTGGAGCACTGTGACAGCAGAGTGGAGTACTGTGACCCGATAGTGGAGCACTGTGACACTACAGTGCAGCACTGTGACAGCACAGTGAACGACTGTGACAGCACAGTGTACCACTGTGGCAACAGAGTGGAGCATTGTGTCATGACAGTTGAGCACTTTGACACGACAGTGCAGCAGTGTGACAGTGAGGGGAGCACACTTACATCACTGTGGAGAACTGTGTCAGAAAGTTGGAACACTATGACACAATAGTGTAGCAGTGTGACACCACAGTGGAGCACTGTGACAACACAGAGCAGCATGGTGACAGTAGAGTGGAGCACTGTGACATGACAGTGGAGCACTGTGATACCACAGTAGAGCACTGATAAACCACAGTGAGCACTGTGACACAACAGTGGACCACTGTGATACCACAGTGCAGCACTGTCTCCCGACAGTGAACCACAATGAAACTACAGTGGAGAACTCTGACAACACAGTGGAGCATGTGACACCACAGTGGAGCATTGTGACACCAGAGTGGAGAACTGTGATACCACATTGGCATACTGTGACACCAAAGTGGAGCATTGTGACAACAAAGTGGAGCACTGTGACACCACAGTGGAGCACTGTGAGATCACATTAGAGCAGGGTGACAACAGCGTAGAAAGTAGGACATCACAGTGGAGCATTGTAAAACCACATTTGAGCACAGTGACAAAGAAACCCTAAAAAACATGAAATATAAAAAATTACACTGTAGGAACTGAAATATGGAAAGAAAAAGTGAAATCATCAAATATGAGAAAATCACACTGTAGACCTTGAATATGGTGATAAACCCTGAAAAACGTCGAAAATTAAAAACTCACAATGTAGGACCTGGAATATTGTGAGAAACCCTGAAAAACAGTGGACATTTAAAAACTTACACTCTACGACCAGGTATATGGCGACAAATACTGAAAAATGTGAAAAATGATAATTTCAAAGGGTAGGAACAGAAATATGACGAGAAACCCTGAAAAACGTGGAAATTTAAAAACAAACACTGTAGGACCTGGAATATGGCAAGAAACACTGAAAAAAACGTGGAAAATGAGAAACTCACACTGTAGGACCTGGAATATGGGAAGAAACCCGGAAAAAGGTGGAAAATGAGACAACCACACTGTAGGACCTGGAATGTGTCTAGAAACCCAGAAAGAGGGGGAAAATGAGAAAATGATAATGCAGTACCTGGAATATCGCAAGAAACCCTGAAAAACGTGAAAAAATTAAAAACTTACCCTGTAGGACCTGGAATATGGCAAGAAAATGGAAATTCATTGAAAATGAGAAAATCACACTGTAGGACCTGGAATATGGAGAGAAACCTTGAAAAACGTAGAAATTAAAAACTCACACTGTAGGACCTGGAATATGGCGAGAAAACCTGAAGAACGTGGAAAATAAAAATATAACAGTGTAGGACCAGGGACATGGCAAGAAAATATGGTGGCTCACAACAATCAGTAATGAGATCTGGCTCCCCCTTCTGGAGTGTCTGAGGACAGCTACAGTGTACTTACATATAATAAATAAATAAATCTTTAAAAAAAAAAAGAAAATGAGAAAGTAACACTGCAGGTCCTTGTACAAGGCTAGAAACTCTGAAAAATGAGAAACTCAAACTATGCGACTTGGAATATGTTGAGAAACCTTGACAAACATTGAAAATTGAAAACTTACACTATAGGACTGGGAATATGGCAAGAAATCCTGAAAATCATGAACAATGAGAAAATCAAACTGTAGAAGCTGGAATATGGCAAGAAACCCTGAAACACATGGAAAATTAAAAACTCACACTGTAGGTCCTGGAATATGGTTAGAAACTCTAAAAAACATGGAAAATGGAAATTAATCTGTAGGAACTGGATATGGTGAAAAACTCTAAAAAATGTGGAAAATTAAAAATTAAACCTGTAGGACATGGAATATGTCGAGAAACCCTGAAAAAAGTGGAAAATGAGAAAATGACACTGTAGGACTTGGAATATAGTAAGAAAACCTTTAAAATTGGAAAATGAAAAAACTAACAGTGTAGGACAAGAAAACTTCAAAATCCTGAAAAATGAGAAAATCAAACTGTAGGACGTGGACTATGGCAGGTAAACCTGAAAAAAATTGAAAATAAAAAACTCACACCCAATAACCTGCAAATTATGACAAATGAGAAAATTCCAACTCACATGGTTGGATCTGGAATATGTTGAGAAAACCTGAAAAAGGTGGAAAATAAGAAACTCACTCTGTAGGACCTGGAATATGGCAAGAAACCCAGAAAAAGGTGGAAAATGAGAAAATAACACTGCAGGACCTGGTATAAGGCTAGAAACACCGAAAAATGAGAAACTCAAACTATAGGACTTGGAATATGTCGAGAAACCTTGACAAACATGGGAAATTGAAAACTTATACTATAGGACTGGGAATATGGCAAGAAAACCTGAAAAATCACAGAAAATGAGAAAATCACACTGTAGAATCTGGAATATGGCAAGAAACCCTGAAACACGTGGAAAATTAAAAATTCACACTCTAGGACCTGGAATATGATGAGAAGAACTGAAAAATGTGAAAAATGAGAAACTCAAACTATAAGAACTGGAATATGGAAAGAAAACCTTAAAATTGTGGAAAATGAGAGAATCACACTTGTAGGACCTGGAATATGGTGAGATATCCTGAAAACCGTGGAAAATTAAAAACTCACACTCTAGGACCTGGAATATGGCAAGATTCCCTATAAAACGTGGAAAATGAGAAACTCACACTGGAGGACCTGGAATGTGGCAAGAAACCCTGAAAGAGGTGGAAAATGACAAAATCAAACTGCAGGACAGGGAATATGGCGAGAAACCCAGAAGGAGGTGGAAAATGACAAAATCAAACTGCAGGACAGGGAATATGGCGAGAAACCCAGAAGGAGGTGGAAAATGACAAAATCACATTGCAGGACTTAGAATATGGGGGAGAAAACCTGAAAAAATCGGATAATTAAAAAACCTAAGAATAATGAAAAATGAGAAAATCACACTGCAGTACCTAGAATATGGCAAGAACCCCTGAATAATGTGAACAATAAGAAACTCAAATGGTAGGATATGGAATATGGCAAGAAACAAAGAAAACCGTGGAAAATTAAAAACTCACACTGAAGGACCTGGGATATGGCGAGAAAACCTGAAAATCATGAAAAAATGATAAAATCTCACTGTTGGACCTAGAATATGGCAAGAAACACTGAAAAAGTGGAAAAAAAGAAATTCAAACTGCAGGAACTGGAATATGTCGAGAAACCCTGAAAAACGTGGAAAATTAAAAACTAACACTGTAGGAACAGGAATATGGAGAGAAAACCTGAAAAACGTGGAAAATGAGAAACTCACATTGTAGGACATGGTTTATGGCAAGAAACCCTGATAAAGTTGGAAAATTAAAAACTCACACTCTGGGATCTGGAATATGGCAAGAAAACCTGAAAATCATGAAAAATGAGAAAATCACACTGTAGGGTATGGAGTATGGCAAGAAACAATGAAAAACATGGAAAATGAGAAATTCAAACTGCAGAACCTGGAATATGCTGAAAAGACCTGAAAAACGTGGAAAATGAGGAACTCAAACTTCAGGACCTATAATATGGCGAAAAACTCTGAAAAACGTTGAAAATGAAAAACTCACACTATAGGACCTGGAATATGGAAAGAAACCCTGAAAAACATGGAAATAAAAAACTCACACTGTAGGATCTGGAATATGGGAAGAAAACTGAAAATCATGAAAAATGAGAAAATCATACTGTAGGATCTGGAATATGAAGAAAACCATGAAAAACGTGGAAAATTAAAAACTCGCACTGTAGGACATGGAATATGGCAAGAAACCCTGAAAAAGTTAGAAATTTAAAAACTCACACTCTAGGACTTGGAATATGACAAGAAACTCTGAAAAATGTGGAAAATTAAAATCAAACAGTGAATGACCTGGAATATGGCTAGAAACCCTGAAAAACATGAAAATGAGAAACTCACACTCTAGGACCTGGAAAATGGAGAGAAACCCAGAAAAAGGTGGAAAATGAGAAAATCACACTGATGGACCTGGAATGTGTCTAGAAACCCAGAAAGAGGGGGAAAATGAGAAATCATACTGAAGTACCTAGAATATCGCGAGAAACCCCGAAAAATGTGGAAAATTAAAACCTTACCCTGTAGGACCAGGAATAGGGCAAGAAAACATGAAAATCTTTGAAAAGGAAAAATCACACTGTAGGACCTGGAATATGGCGAGTAACTATAAAAACGTGGATAATTAAAAAATCACACTGAAGGCCTGGAATATGGCAAGAAATCCTGAAAATGTGGAAAATGAGAAAATCACACTGTAGAACCTGGAAAATTTTGAGAAACCCTGAAGAAGTCGAAAATGAGAAAATCATATCTAGTACCTGGAATATGGTGAGAAATCCTGTATAGTCGAATTATGAGAAAATCACATTGTAGGACCTGGAATATGGTGAGAAACCCTGGAAAAATCGAAAAATGAGAAAATCATACTGTAGTACCTGGAATATGGCGATAAACCCTGAAAAACATAGAAAATTAAAAACTCACACTGAAGGACCTGGAATATGGCGATAAACCCTGAAAAATTCCGAAAATTAAGGTCTCATACTGAAGGACTTGGAATATGGTGAGAGACCAAAAAAAAAACCGTGGATAATAAAAAATCACATTAAAAGACTGGAATATGGCAAGAAATCCTGAAAAATGTGGAAAATGAGAAAATCACAGTGTAGGACCTGGAATATGGTTAGAAACCCTGGAAAAGTAGAAAAATGAGTAAATCAAACTGTAGGTCCCAGAATATGGCGAGAAACCCTGAAAAACATAGATAATTAATTATTCAAACAGGGGGCTGGAATATGGCAAGAAATCCTGAAAAATGTGGAAAATGAGAAAATCACACTGAAGGACCTGGAATATGGCGAGAAACCCTGAAAAATGTGGATAATTAAAAAATCACATTGAAGGCCTGGAATATGGCAAGAAATCCTGAAAAATGTGGAAAATGAGAAAATAAAATAGTAGGACCTGGAATATGGTAGAAACCCCTAAAAGTCTAAAAATGAGAAAATCACACAGTAGGATCTGGAATATGGTGAGAAACCCTGTATAGTCGAATAATGAGAAAATCACACTGTAGGACCTGGAATATGGTGAGAAACCCTGAAAACGTCGAAAAATGAGAAAATCGTACTGTAGTACCTAGAATATGGCAATTAACCAGAAAAATGTGGAAAATGAGAAAATTACACTGTAGGACCTGGAATATGGTGAGAAACCCGGAAAATGTCGAAAAATGAGAAAATCACAGGTAGGTCCTGAAATATGGTGAGAAACCATGAAAACATCGAAAAATGAGAAAAACATACTGTAATACCTAGCATATGGCGATAAACTCTGAAAAATCTCCAAAACAAAAAACTCACACAGAAGGAACTGAAAAACGTGGATAATTAAAAAAATCACACTGAAGGACCTGGAATATGGCGATAAAACCTGAAAAATGTGGAAAATTAAAATCATATACTGAAGGACCTGGAATATGGTGAGAAACCCTGAAAAAAGTGAAAAATTAAAAATTCACACTGAAGGACCTGGAAAATGGCGAGATATCCTGAATAATGTGGAAAATGGGAAAATAACACTGTAGGACCTGGAATAGGGTGAGAAACCCTGAAAAAGTTGAAAAATTAGAATATCATAGTGTAGTACCTAGAATATGGCGATAAACGCTGATAAATGTCGAAAATTAAAACTCACAATGAAGGACCTGGATTATGGCGAGAAATTTTAAAAAATATGGAAAATGAGAAAAGCACACAGTAGGACTTGGAATATGGCGAGAAAAACTGAAAAACGTGGATAATTAAAAAATCACACTTAAAGCCTGGAATACTGCAAGAAATCCTGAAAACTGTGGAAAATGAGAAAATCAAACTGTAGGACCTGGAATATGGTGATAAACCCTGAAAAAGTCGAAAAATGAGAAAATCACACTGTAGGACCTGAAATATGGTGACAAACCATGAAAGAATCGAAAAATGAGAAAATCATACTGTAATACCTAGAATATGGCGATAAAATCACTGAAAAATCTCGAAAATAAAAAACTCACACTGAAGGACCTGAAATAAGGCGAGAAACCCTGAAAAACGTGGATAATGAAAAAATCACACTGAAGGACCTGGAATATGGCGATAAACCCTGAAAAATGTGGAAAATTAAAAACTCACACTGAAGGACCTGGAAAATGTCGAGATATCCTGAATAATGTGGAAAATGAGAAAATAACACAGTAGGTCCTGGAATATGGTGAGAAACCCTGAAAAAGTCGAAAAATGAGAAAAATCATACTGTAGTACATGGAATATGGCGAGAAATCCTGAACAACATGGATAATTAAAAACTGACACTGAAGGCCTGGAATATGGCAAGAAATCCTGAATAATGTGGAAAATGAGAAAATAACACTGTAGGAACTGGAATATGGTAAGAAACCCTGGAAAAAGTCGAAAAATGAGAAAATCACACTGTAGGACCTGGAATATGGTGAGAAAACCTGACAACGTCGAAAAATGAGAAAATCATACTGTAGTACCTAGAATATGGCAATAAACACTGATAAATGTCAAAAATTAAAACTCACAATGAGGACCTGGAATATGGCCAGAAATTTAAAAAAATATGGAAAATGAGAAAAGCACACTGTAGGACTTGGAATATGGCGAGTAACACTGAAAAACGTGGATAATTTAAAAAATCACACTTAAAGCCTGGAATATTGCAAGAAATCCTGAAAAATGTGGAAAATGAGGAAATCACACTGTAGCACCTGGAATATGGTGATAACCCTGAAAAAGTCGAAAAATGAGAAAATCACACTGTAGGACCTGAAATATGGTGACAAACCGTGAAAGAACCGAAAAATGAGAAAATCATTTTTCTGAAAATCTTTAATACCTAGAATATGGCGATAAAATCACTGAAAAATCTCGAAAATAAAAAACTCACACAGAAGGACCTGAAATATGGCAAGAAAACCTGAAAAAGTTGGAACATGAGAAAATCACACTGTAGGACCCAGAATATGACGAAAAAAAACTGAAAAATGTTTAAAATTAAAATTTCACACTGTAGGACCCTGAATTTGACGAGAAACACTGAAAAACTTGGAAAATTTAAAATTCACACTGTAGGAAGCAGAATATGGCAAGACACTCTGAAAACTTGGAAAATTTAAAATTCACACTGTACGACCCAGAATATGGCGAGAAACCCTAAAAAAAGTAGAAAATTAAAAACTCACAGTGAAGGACCCCAAATATAGCGAGAAAACCTGAAAAAAGTTGAAACTTAAAAATACACAATGTAGGACCCCGAATATGGCGAGAAACCCTGAAAAATGTAGAAAATTAAAAACTCACACTGAAGGACCCAATATATGACGAACAAACCTAAAAAAGGTGGAAAATGAGAAAATTACACTGTAGGTCACAGAAATGCGAAAAAAAATTGAAAAAAGTGGAAAATGAGAAAATCACACTGTAGGACCCAGAATAAGCCAAGAAACCCTGAACAACATGGAAAATTAAAATACACTCTGTAGGACCCAGAATATGGCGAGAAACCCTGAAAAAAGTAGAAAATTAAAATTCACACTGTAGGACCCAGATATGAGGAGAAAACCTGAAAAAGGTGGAACATGAGAAAATCACACTCTAGGACCCAGAATATGACGAAAAACAACTTAAAAACGTTAAAAATTAAAAATTCATACTGTAGGACCCAGAATATGGCGAGAAATCTTGAAAAACTTGTAGTATTTAATATTCACACTGTAAGACCCAGAATATGGCAAGAAACCCTGAAAAAAAGTAGAAATTAAAAAACTCACACAAAGGACCCTGAATACGGCATGAAAAACTGAAAAAGTTGGAAAATGAGAAAATCACACTGTAGGACCCAGAATTGCGAAAATTTGAAAAACGTCGAAAATGAGAAAATCACACTGTAGGAACCAGAATATGAGGAGAAATCCTGAAAAACGTCGAAAAATAAAATTACAAGCTGTAGGACCCAGATTAAGGAGAGAAACCCTAAAAGTTGAAAATTAAAAACTCACACTGAAGGACCCAAAATATGGTGAGAAAACATGAAAAAGGGGGAAAATGAGAAAATCACACTGTAGGACCCAGTACTATGAAAAAACTTGAAAAACGTGGAACTGAGAAAATCAAACTGCAGACCCCAGAATATGCCAAGAAACCCTGAAAAATGTGGAAAATAAAAATTCACACTCTTGGACCAATAATATGGCGAGAAACCATGAAAATAGTGGAAAATTAAAAATTCACACTGTATTACCCAGAATATGGCAAGAAACCCTGAAAAACATGGAAAACTAAAAATTCACACGGAAGGACCTGGAATATGGCGAGACAACCTGAAAAATAAGGAAAATTAAAACTCACACTGAAATAACCAGAATATGAGGAGAAAACCTGAAAAACAAAGAAAATTATAAACTCACACAGAAGGACCCAGAAAAAAAGTAGAAAATTAAAAACTCACAGTGAAGGACCCCAAAATGAAGAGAAAACCTGAAAATGGTGGAAATATGAAAATCACACTGTAGTTCCCAGAATTAAGAAAAAACTTGAAAAACGTGGAAAATGAGAAATTCACACTGCAGGACCCAAAATATGCCGAGAAATCCTGAAACACGTGAAAATTAAAAAATCACACTGAAGGACCTGGAATATGGCAAGAAAACCTGAAAAAAGTGGAAATGAGAAAATCACACTGTAGGACCCTGAATATGACGAAAAAACCTGAAAACGTGGAAAATTAAATATTCACACTGCAGGATCCAGGATATGGCCAGAAACACTGAAAACGTTGAAAATTAAAAATTCACACTGAAGGACCTGGAATACGGCAAGAAAACGTGAAAAATGTGGAAATGAGAAAATCACACTCTAGGACCCAGAATATGACGAAAAAACCTGAAAAACGTGGAATATTAAAAATTCACACTGAAAGAACTGGAACATGGCGAGAAAACCTGAAAAACGAGGAAAATTAAAAAGTCATTGTGAAGGACCCAGAATATAGGAAGAAAACCTGTAAAAAGTAGAAAATTAAAAATTCACAATGAAGGACACCGAATATGGCAAGAAAACCTGAAAAAGATGGAAAATGAGAATAATCACACTGTAGGACCCAGATTTGGGGAAAAACGTGAAAAACGTCGAAAATGAGAAAATCACACTGTAGGACCCAGAATATGCCGAGAAACCCTGAAAACGTGGAAAATTAAAAATACAAGCTGTAGGACCCAGAAGATGGCGAAAAACCCTGAAAAAGGGGAAAATTAAACATTCACACTGTATTACTCAGAATATGGGGAGAAATACTGAAAATGTGGAAAATTAAAAATTCACAATGAAGGACCTGGAATATGGCAAGAAAACCTGAAAAACGTGGAAATGAGAAAATCACACTTTAGGACCCAGAATATTACGAAAAAACCTGAAAAACGTGAAAATTAAAAATTCACATTGAAGAACACGGAATATGGTGAGAAAACCTGAAAATCGAGGAAAATTAAAAACTCACACTGAAGGACCCAGAATATGGCAAGAAAACCTGAAAAAGTTTAAATGAGAATAATCACACTGTAGGACCCAGAAATGCGAAAAAAACTTGAAAAACGTCATAAATGAGAAAATCACACTATAGGGCCCAGAATATGGCGAGAAAACCTGAAAAAATTAGAAAATTGCAAAC